>NC_042493.1:44478021-44507933 GCF_005508785.2 Acyrthosiphon pisum
TGATTTAATAATTCAGTCGACTGTTTGACTCAAAGTTGTTATTGAGTATTATATAGAGAATAGACCATAGTCTATAACCAGTAACCACTACCTATCTACCTCCTTCCTAGTTCTTACAGATGGTGTGCATTAAATCCAATAACTAATAAGATATAAGAAGGAATGGTACAGAGTATAGACTATAATACTATATAGGAAATAGGAATTAGGATACAATGGCTGTCTTTAATGATGCTTTATTAGACAATAAAACATTTAGGGCCGTTCTTACAATATCCGGTTAAAGTTAACCGACACTTAACAGCACATTGTAAGAACGGCTCTAAGTTACATACCTATTATTTTAAAAAACTGATAGTTGCACAATCATTTTAAGACTTTAAGTATATTTTATTATTGCGTGTGAGTGTGACCCAGGTGGTAATGAGCAAAAAAAAAATTATTTCATTTAAACTGAGTTAAGTTGATATTTTTAGATTCTGAGTGGAACGATGAATGTATTGATTTTACAATGATGTGTGTTTTTTTTTTATTTTTTATTTTTTTAATTTTTTTTTGTGTCTGTGTACACGATAAGTAGTCGAAATAATGCTTCGATTTTCAACTTCAGTATCTTGTTCGATTGGAAAGTGAATACTTATCGTTTAAATTTAAAATTCCCAGTAATTTTCAAAAGCGCCAAGAAAAACCAAAGAAAAATTAAGGAAAAACGGGAATTCTTACGCAAAATCGATTTTTCACAAAATTGAATTTGGTTTTTGGTGTAACTTTAAAAAAAATGACCGAATACATGAAATTTTGACTGAATGTTTATATTAGCATTTTCTATACACCATAATATTTTCAAAATATTTTGACTTATTTTGAGCTCTTTACGGACATTGTCAGTTTTCATTTTTTTTTAGTTTTTTTTCTAAAAATATCAATAACATTTTATTTGTTGATTAAAAAAGCTTGAAAATTTAATAAAAGGCTCCTAGTATATTGTTTCAAAAGCAGATGAAAAATATTAAAAATCCTTAGTCACAGTTTTTTTTTATAAGCATTTAAAGTTCAAAAATTGACAAAATATGGAAAAATCACGAAAATTAGCAAATTATTTTGAGTTAAGAATTCGTAAAAATTTTTCTTTTTAAATCTAAGATTTTAAAATGTAATACAAGATTCCTTATAAGATTATCTACCTTTATCAAGCAAAAAATATCTATAAGAAAGTCAAATTAAATTTTTATGATCGGTTGAAATATCAATAAAGTTTTATCTGTTGGGCCAAAAAGTGTAAAAATTTAATACAAAGCTCCTGATATATTGTTACAATATCAGTTGAAAAATATTAAAAATACATAGGCACAATTTTTTTTTATAAGCGTTTGAAGTTAAAATGTTGACAAAATTTATCAAATTTAAAATTGAATAATTATTTTGTAGTTAAAAATTTATAAAATGTTTAACTTTTATATCTAAGGATTGAAAATTTAAAACAAGATTCCACGTAAATATTTAATTCTGTTGCCAAAAATTCTAAGAAATACATAAGCACAGTTTATTTTTATAGTAATTTTGAGTTCAAATTTGGACGAAATTACATATTAAAAAACCGGGAATAAATATTTTATTTATTTTGTTGTGATTGTAATGATTGTATAATATTATTTGTGGGTACTTGAAACTTCTAAAGTATACTATTATATATCTATGATAGTACCACGGTTTGTTGTTGATGTATAACGCGTTACCTGATGGATATTGTGATATGATTAATTTGGAATTTATTATTAATACCTATTATAGGTTAATTTTTTTTTAATAGTATAGATAAGTATACCTATATTAGGTATGTCTAATACCTAGACTGACAAACCGTCTCTGCTCAGAATCGTTTTTCTTATACAGTGATATTATATCATTGAATTCAAATTGAATACTATCCATTATACAGTGACCCACTTGTAACCTACTGTACAGCAGAGCGACATCCACTTACCTACCTTTTTTTTCGTATTAACTTTAAGCTTTTAGAGTTAAGTTGGTACCTACTTGAATATAATGTTTATATCAGCTGCAGCTATAGTTTAACAGCATTGGCTACTTAACATTGACTTGACTAAATATTAACTCAGGTAACATGTTAATTATTTGCCTTAACTTACCCACCTTTGTACCTATATATTATAATATACCAAATATCTTATACTTTTATGTGATATATTATTATGTAGGTAATTGTGAAATACTTATTTTATATAGACGAGCGTGATAAACCCCGGTCGAATTTTAATAATTTTATAGCATTATTTACAAGTTTTTGTGGAATCTATGCATAGCTATAAAATTAATGATGCAAATTAATTTCATTAGATAATAAGGAATGACTGAATATATGAATACAAAATTGTATTTTGCATATTTTTGGTTTAGTAATTTAAGGTTTTTATGTGTAGGTATAGGTGGGTACCTGCATTTTACGATTTTTCTTTACGTTTGTATCTTTTAAGACTAAGATTGGTTTCGAATTTCATGTTTAATAATTATTGCTTCTATTATAAATTATAATAATTATTAAACCAAAACACACATGTTAGAATACTACAAGAGAGCAAAATTCACTCTTTCTTTATTTTTAGGATTGACCAAATTGTATTTTAATATCTATAAATATGTAACCGATAAGATTGAATAACATACGGGTTTACTCGTGTATTTGAGCTACAACAACAAAATTATTTTCCACCGATCGGAACGGCAGTGGTCGTGTTAATTTGTCACGCAATTCGATCGCGAATTTTATCGAAACTCCAAAAACGACAAACGGCAATATTATTATAACATACCTACTCCAGTTTTCCGGGCTGCTGTCAATTGGGCGTGTCGAATGTTTTTACAGAATTTCTTTGTGCTTTTCTCAATTTGAAATTTTAAGAACGCGTTCGAAAACTGGACTTTTAAAAATATAATAAATGCTAACTCGAGACCGATGACAATCAAAAACAACATAATATAATATTATAATACGAAAATGTTGTGTATTTCGGGCGTTCGGCGTGGCCGCACTGGGGCGCTGTCGGCGGCGCCTCTCCGGCCGACATGTGCGTTTCGCTCGAACCGGATGGCGTGCGTGCGCGTGGATATTTCAGTGATTCATTGCCCGTCCGTCGTCCGTCCGCGATTGTCGTCGTCGTCGCGGTTCACCTCCGTCACCGCCGTCACCGCCGTCACCGCTGTCACCGCCCCCGGCGCTTCGAGTACTTACGAGTTTCTGTCGCAGCAGCATTTCTCCGCGTACGACTGAAATCCGTCACCACCAGCCCTGCAGGTAATACCTACCGATATATTTTATTTCCGTCGATTTCGTTTTTCTCCGCTCCCCCCCCGAGACGATTTTCTTGTGTAATGAGACGTAAATGCATTTTTTTTCGAACGTCTACTGCAGCATCATACTGTACATATTTTTGTTTAATATTATAAGCGTCGATACTTTTATCAAACAACACTCATTTACCTGTTTAAAAAAAAAACTATTAACATTTTTGAAAATTATTTTTTCTTTCATACTTAGGTACCTAATTTTAAGTAGTAGAAAAACAAAATTGTTCCATGTCAAAATATGTACTGTTATTATTTTTAATATTACTTGGAGTATTTCGATATATAACAAATCAAATTCGGTCGAAAGTATAATCAGATTACTTGAGTACCTACCTATAACTCTAAATACTTATCATTCAAAAACTACTAGTTCAAAATTCGATTTTTATGCACTGAACTATTGAAGGATTCTCCGAAAAATATTCTGATTTATAATAAGAAATGTAAATTGATGAGTAGAATATAATATATTAGTAAAATAAAAAAAATGAGCGTTTTTCGATAAAAGAATCACCAAGTGTCACCGCAGCCGTATTTTTGTCGGTACTTACATATAATGATATAAATATATAATATTCCGACGAGATGAAAAAAAAAATCAAAAAAATCTCTTTTCCCACATTCCGTGTCGAGTGTATGACGCGTCAAAAAAAAAAAAAATAAACAAGTAAACGTTGTTATACAAAATAACAGTGAAAATT
Organism: Acyrthosiphon pisum; assembly: GCF_005508785.2. Lineage (NCBI taxonomy): Eukaryota > Metazoa > Arthropoda > Insecta > Hemiptera > Aphididae > Acyrthosiphon > Acyrthosiphon pisum. The sequence continues at coordinate 44,482,089 of NC_042493.1, forward strand.
CTTTTCGGGATCACTGGGCCGTGAAAACCCCCCATATGGTCAGCTAGTTTTTACGCCGGATTCCAGGGTAATTTTTTTCGTATTAGTGCTGTATACCTACGGCCTTGTGAAGAATGTGAGCAATTGTGTTTTGAGTATTTTCATTCCGTCTACACAGATACACATCGTACTATTATAATATATTTATACACAATACACACACGGGCAGAGTATAATAATAATAATAATAATATTATACTATTCTATTTTCGTGTTGAAAGCTTATAATATAATATTTTAGACATTTATAGATATTTATAAATATTACTAGTCGGCATTCGCTGGAAATGGTACCGTAATATAATTTAATATAATAGTATGCTTCATTGCTTTTACGAATTGGTTCGATGAATAACTACGTACGTTTGATTGTTGTGTGGGCAGTACATAATATTATGTACTTCACTATGCTCGTGGTTTTAATTAGCTAGAAATTAACGAAACATCTGTTGCTTTCAAACCAGGATATCTTTGTTGTTCATTAAAAATGATTTTAAATACCCATTACGTCATAATATCAGTCAAACCCTTCTTCATTTTATTTTATTATTATCATTTGGTTTTTACAATATTTTGAAAAATGCATTTGTTTACACATGTTCAATTAACAATAGCATTATCGCACTGAGAGTAATTATATTATACGTAACAAAACATAGTACGATTGTATATGTTATTTTTTTCTGAAATTCAATTATCTAATACTACATACTATAGATACCAAACATTTGTAAATCTGTGCATTTTATGGATAACATTTTTTTAATAAAATGTTCGTTGGTTAGTTCCGTGTACCTTTAAACGTTATGACATCAATTATTACAAAATTATATAAATGCTTTTAACAATAATAATAAAATATTATAATATGTATACAAATTTAATTGTCGAGGTATTCGGTAACTTCATGAACTTAGTTACTTATATAGTCTATTATGGCATTATTGAATTATTTATTTTTAAAATAACTTAAACTGATTAAGATTAATATGCAAAAATAACCATTATTCTTGTATAAAAAAGTTATTTTGTTACATTAATTTTGAATTGTATGAACTTTAATATTCGTAGTTGAAATAATATTTGTATTGTTACTTCTAGTCCGGTTCTATATACATAATGCAACAATGTGTAGGTATCTAAATAAATATTAAATATTTAAATACCAAATACATAACTACATTTCTTGACGATATAATATTTTGTAATGTATTCAAAATCTAACGTTACTGTTGCTCCATAATTAATGTTCTTAGGCATATAAGATAATATTAGGTTACTTAACATAAAAAAAAAAAACTTTTTCGGTCATAATAATTATTATCTATGCTATCAAGTCATTAAAAATATTTGTTTATTGGGGCCAAATGGCCAATACACATAAGTTTCATCGACATTTGCTACCCACGTTTACCTATTGGCTTCTAGTCCGTGGGATGTACACAAAATATAATAACTTATTATTAATACACCCATGTGCTTTTCTAAGGTATTGATATATATTTTTCTGTCAAAAAACTAATGTAATAATCGTAATAAAGCTGTTTAACAACAATTAGGTATTTTAATAAATTATGTAACCTATTTAAAAATCTATAATAACCTATAGTTTGTTGTATACCTATTATTATTGAAAAACAGAATTTATTTTAAAAGTTAGTAGTACCTAATAGTTCCTTAAAAATTATTTTGTATAAACAATTTAGTGTTAGTTTAAAAATAATTCCATAATCAATTAGTTTGTGAAAACAACATTTAAATAAGTATGAAAGTGAGCTATTCTAATTGTTATTTGTTTTAACCTATTTCTCATGTACCTAGGTATATTATATTATGCGTTGATTAAGAAGTTTTTTTAATTTTATTAAATTGGAATGTCTTGTTAGATCTGATCTCGTTAAAGTCAACGAGTTAAAAATGTACAATGTACGATGTTCACACATTTTATTTCAAATTGTTATACCCTAATACGTTTGTGATATATATATATTATATATATTTAAATATTAACAAACGTTACGCTTGACAAGATATATGTTATTATTACGCATCATTTAAAATACATAAATATTCGTATTTATAAATAATAATATTATGTATATAGTATATTTATATAATATAATACATAAATTATTATATACGTAATATACAATAATTCAATAATAATAATAATAATAATAATATGGTAAATAAATAATAAACGATAATAATTACAATCATAGATTATATTATTTGTTTACTGGGCCATTTTTAAAATTTTAAAATTTAAAACGTCATATTAGTATAATGTATAGTGTATACTTTATATAGAGAACTTTTTTTACTTTTCACAATACACACATTAAACGTCATGCATTATTATTATCTATAATATTTTAATAGCTTTAAACCGTTAGATTGAACACTGTTTGTACAGGATGTCCCACAGTGATTCACTATAGGATCTGGTACGCGCGGTGGTATATTATAAATTTCATCATTTCACCACCGTTATAAATTTCTAAATATTCGTGAGACACCCTGTATACAAGTACGTTGTTAGATCGCTGGTAGTATTAATTGAAGCTAGCAGCAGCTGGTGTTTTGGTCCCGAGATCTTTATTGAAGCTGAAACACAAGGGCGTTGTGTTCCGGCTGCTGGTCTATGTAACCGGAAAATCCTTATTACTCCCTGCCGGTTGTCGTTTATTTAAACTAGGTGCACGATTGTTGTTTGTTTAGAAATAACTTTTATTTTATTGTTTTTAGTGTTTATGGAAAAGACGCATTTAGGTGGGTACGCTTAAAAAATATATAATACATATTATTATGTTTGTCGTTTTGGGTAGATCGCTTGTCAAACATCTCTGCTGTCGAGTGTGAAGTGTGTCTAAGATATTAGGTACGTGATTTTTTTACATACACCCACGTTTTATCATTATTATACGAAAACGACTCACCCGGTATTTTACACGTGTAACTGATCGTTAATTTTGTAATAGGCATTAAAATATTCATTAAAAAACTGTATTTGGCTAATCATGTTATAATAATAAAAAATAAATTATATTTTATCATGACAAGGGTCAACGACTACGACTATATTTGACTACTATATTACTACTATACGTATTTATATTTAATTGTTTCTGTGTGTTCTACATACAATCGCAAATAGACCCAAGCACGTAAAATAATTTCTCAGATATAATCAAACATTCAAACTATTGTATTCAATAATGATATTGTAATATTTTGTATGTTTTAGTTATAATGGATGTTTCTTTGATCTTTAATAGGTAATAATAATAATTTTTTATTCTGTTACAATAATAATAATATCAACATGTGAGTATTAACAACATTTTAGACATTTTTTGTGTATACATCTGGTTTACACGCATATTTCTTAATATATCTTTTAAGATTTACATACGAATGAATGTTTACACTTTACACACTTATATACTTAGTACCGTAAAAAATATTCAGATAACAATATTGGAGACGTGTGATATTTGCACATCTGTTATACCTTATACCTAGATAGATATAGATTTTTTTTATTTACACGATTATTTTCATCATGAAAAAAAATTATTCAATAGTTTCAATCATATAATAATAAGTAATAGATAACATGTCTATTACTCTACAAAAGATAAAGTGGTTCATTTTTTTTTTTGATCTATTATCGATCGATTTGAATAATTTCTATGTAATTAATACCTATGACCAATCACAAACATATGCATATCTACATCAGTATGACAGTATAGACAAGATATAAGTGAACTTGACAATCTCAAGTATTTATAATTTAATATTATACTGTTTCTAAGTTTACTATAATTTACTATTGATATTATCATGAAAATAACATATTAATTAGTATACAATTATGCAAATTTTTCCTGTGGCCTATAAAATGCTTGGGTACTTTAAAGTCGATATTTTATACTTTACGAATTACGTGTATATCTTATTGATAATTAAAATTTTACCATTTTCTACTAACATTTTTTAGTAAAAATTGTATTGTGAACTTTGATAACCATTTATCCAATTGTTCCTGTAGGATATAAATATAAAAATATGTACCTATTTACAACATGATTTTTTAACTTTGAATTTATAGTGCTTAAATAATTATAATTCATGTTTTATCACAATTTTGGTTTATTTTAACAATATTTATTATTTTTGTACTGAAACGTTTGTTCAATAAATCGTCTATATTATATTATTATAATAATGTTATATAATGTACGCAGGATGCGTTCCGTGTTTTGATTTTTTCGCACATGACCGTGACACCACCACCAGCTGTGGTTGGATTTACTATACTATTGATAGTAGTGTCCGTACATAGTATAAGTCCGTATCTAATGTCCGCACGTCATTTAACACGGGTATAATATGACCAATTAAGAGCGTTTGTGTTTTAAAACCCCTACAATACTTCCGATTCGGTTTAATCAGTGGTGCGTGTCCGTAAAGGGGAAGTGCACCCATTAGTGTGTAAAAAATGTGTGCGCAACTCGAAACTAAAATTATAAAATACCGGATATCGTAATGGGCGTAAGTATGTATGTATAATGTATAATAGTATAATAATATAATGTTGCAGTACGCGTGCACCTATATATGTATCCCTTGCTTTTATTTTATATTTATAAACACACAAAAGGACAAGAGCAATGCATCAAAATGATTGCGTGATCCGGTTCAGTACAGAGGCTGTCCTTGGTGTATCGCGGGTGGTATATAACAGTATTATTATTGTTATTATTTTACCCATTACTCGTATATACAATGTATGACATTGTATATATAAATAGTATGTGCTACCGGTGGTACCTACAATAAATTATCCATATTAATAGACAGAGATGAAAATATGTCGATCAGAGATCCGGTGAATTATGACAAGGTGGAAACGTTTTTCGTGGGCCCGTTTGATTATATTAAACTCGGGCAACCCTAAAGGATTTCATATATAGGATGATAATATGACAATATCGTTTCCTTTTTTTGTGACATTGTATTTCCCTTTTTTATTTTTCATTGAAAGTAAAATAACAATTTTTTTTAAAATTGGCTTGGTAAAAACCGTGTCTTTGAACTCTCGTTTTATTTCACCTTGTACGAGTAATGATGTAGCTAGTGTATTGCATATATTATAATTGTTCAACACGGATCGAAACTGTCAAGTAGCTCCCACTAAATTTATTGCGTTTGGCATAATAATATATTAGGTACGTATTGGTATAAACGTACAAATGTTTTCACTTGTAATAAAACTGTAAGTATATTGGGTACGTGATATTATCACATATTATATTGTTGTGTTGTCGACTCGATTTTATAGTTTTTGATAACAACTATATAGGTAATAATATATGCACCATGCGTATTAGTATTCAACAAAGAACAATATTATTGATTTATAAACATAAAACATTTGCACACAATACTGGGGTAATAAATAACGTCCGGGTGAATAAAATAACTGTTTGAAGGCTTGTTACATGCTCGGTTACATGTGTCTAAAATTCATTACCAAAAAAAAAAAAATCACTCGACAGATATTATATAGGTGTATACTTTGGCAAAAAATAATGAACGATCAGCACTCCTGTAGCTTAGCCCCGGTGGTTTCCTCGCAAAAGTCATTGTTGCAAAAAATAAGAATGAAAGTAGCATTGTATTTTCAAAAGCACAATTTCGTCATTTAGGTACTTATAATGCACATTGTGTTTTGCACACAATTTGTTGACTAATTATACCACTCTTACCACTTTTGTAAAATATTTTATTTTCTATTATTTGCAGTATTTCGGTTTCGCTGTGTACACTGGTGCGTGCAATAATCTCCATTTGTGTTGTGAGGTCATAGCCCATGAATTTGGATCGCTGAAAGCCAGAACAATACTCTTTATTATACACCTGCGTCTAGGTTAAGTGTTCCTACGGCCACAGTCGTAAAATCGTGATGATCCTAACTCCGTTCTCGTACAGGTAATACAAATAAGTTACCGTTTGAAAAATTATATTGTATTAACCTTTATAGATGAATATTAATAGTCAATAGTCAATATATGGTGTTATTGATATACCTAATGGCTAATAGTCAATAGTCAATATATTATGGTGTAATTGATAAACTTAATAAATAATAAAATATGGTTGTTATTTATAAGCATTTCAATCTAATAAATTTGATTTACTATAATCAAATATTATACAGTATAAATTATCGGAAATACACATATTATAGTAAATAGCTAAGTGTATCATTAGTATAATGGTATCCTAATAGTTTAACTCCGGAAGTTATATAGCAGAGGTGGCCACTAATCTTAATTTTGAGAGCCGAAAATGTATGAAGCTAATTCGAAGTGAGCCACATTGTTAAGAGAAGTTTATGAAATTAAGACACATTTTTCAATTTATAACAAATTAAGGAACATTTATTTATTTATACTATATAATATTATAATATAGTTTCAATAAACTGAGCCACCAAGGAATAAACATACTAAACTTTTTGAGGTGTCTGCATAATTAGATACTGGAAACTGTTTTCTTCTATTTGATATGTAGTAAAAATTTCATTTTAGACTATTATGTGCTTATGGGTTGGCTGTACCTGTATCAAATTATAACTTTTCTTATTTACTTTATAATTTATATATTATATTATTGTTTACTTGCAAATTGTATTTTTAACGGATACAATTATTTTGGTTTATTTTATATTACAATTATTACTTTAACTTATAAGAAAATGCAGTAAAGATAATTTGGCGGCAGTTCGAATAAAATATAGTATTTAGGCTGCTTGTGCTCAATCTACTCGTAAATTGCAGGTGTTCATGAATTTGTTAAAAAATTGTCTGACGTCATTTTGCATTTGTTTGTATTGAAGTTGCATATTATTATTTTCCTAAATCTACTCGTTATATAATATTTTATTTGTGTATAATTTTTTTCTGTGCAATTTTATGACATAACTACATTTTTTATAAGACGAACTCACTAGTAACATTATGCAGTACATTATACCTAATATATTATATCAATATGATATCATTTGCTTAATGTTTAAAAATTACAATTAGGATTTTACAATAGTTACTTGTATTATGATACGGTTTGTCTTTTATGTCTTAACAGCTATCTGCTAATATGCGTATAAAAATAATAATATAGGTGTAATATTGTATATATTACCATATTTGATTAATGGTTAGTGTAACGAACTATTTAATTTATTTATAGGTATGACCAACATCACCAAAGTTCAATTAAGCAAATTTTTTAAAATTGTAACCCTTAACAGTTTAAAACAACTATTACTATAGCAATTATTTACTAGGTAGTACATGTATGTTAAGCTTAATAAATAATTTCACCTCTACAATTTTGCAAATCGATCTGTTATGCAGTTTATTATTCGACCGATTATAAAATATATTATGCATATTATATATATTAATATATAAAATATTAAAATTTCTTCTGAATCACTGAAAAATTCCAAGTATATAGTTACGAAAAAATATAATTTATACAAATATTGTAGATTGTAATGTAGTATTCACCTCTGGTATAGTTGTATAACACGTCCTTGGAACAACGCGATATTCGTATTCGATGGGTTCCACGTAATGTTTGCTATATAAAATTATAAATTGAATATCCATTATCCATCCTTTGAGAATTAATAAAATATGAAGTATGGAAAAGGACGCCAACTATCTGTAATAACTACATAAATCTATTATTTTTTTTTATGTATATCGTAGTACCTACTATTATCAATTAAAATCGTCGATCGGGAGAATCCGAATTAAAATTATTTTTTCCCCCGGTATAAGTAATTGAAGAATTGATATTATTATGTTATTCACGAGCAGCACTATTTTTTATTGATTTTTGGCACATCAACTATACGTCTATAGTCTATACCTCATGTTTTATCGGTAAATTATGTATAGTATAAACATAATATATTACTCGAAATTGTCGTCTTTTGTTAAAGGTATTGATTCGTCTTATAATTTAATGTCTTATAAATATTTGTTTATACTTTGTTACCTCCTATATGTCTATGGGCTGTGAATTTTATTTATCGTATAGTATTGGTATAATATAGTTATTTATAAAAACCGTAAAGATATCGATATTCTTTATGGACAGTGGACACGATATAAATAATATTTCAATCTTATAACTATATATGCGGCATGCGTTTGTATTTTGTATTGTAATTAATTCATTGATTAAATATTCGTATTTTAATATATGGAAATTATTTTCACGCCTAAGCTTATCTGATCTGTTGTCAAACTTACGCTATTATGTATAATATTATCATTATTGTTTTGTTTCTACAAATTGATAGCACAGTGGCGTCACATTATTTCATTAATATTAATATTTTATCTTCCAATATTTATGTACCTATGTTGTATAATGCATAGGCAATAAATAAAAAAAACCTAATAGGATGTTAAATGCATACTATTTATATCCCACAAAATGACGCCACTTTGATAAATGATAATATTATATACAATCAGGAAATACATTTAATTTATAATGTGCATAATGGATAATAGGTATCAGGTGTAATGAATATTTTTGAAACAAAATGCCAATATTTAGGCAATTATTAGATAAAAAAAAAATTAAAATTCGTATCAGTTGACATATTTTTGTAATTCGATGCGTTTGATTTGCTTTTATTTTGTTTTTAGTTTATAGAACCTAATAAATTACATTCACATAAATACCGGTATGAGTGTATAGAAATTCAACTTAGAAAAAAAAATTAAAAAAAAAACAATTTGGTGTGTATTTCGAACAAGATTTTTGTACCTTTAAAGTTTAAATCGACTAGTGATTAATAAATAATAGTACCTATATATTTTTTATTTTATAGTTTATACATTAATAATTGCGCGATTTCATGTAAGTATTAATATTTCTGTTTAAAGTAGGTAGATGTCTGTCAGGCACAAAAAAAGCCGTACAATGCAGTAATTACTCGACCACATTTACTAATGTTTTCTGTACATTCGGTTATTGGATATCAGTTTCTCTATGAATTCGCAAAAATGTTTTACCTATATATTGTACTCTTTTTGAAACCACACAATGGCACAATTTGCATTTAAGGCGTGAATATCGCAAGAAAAAAATATATGCAGTGACAATTTGGCGTTTCGTAACGCTTAGCACTATATACTATATGAAATAATATAATATTATAATATATTTGCCGACTTGACATATTAGTGCCTACACGTGCAAAGCTCATGCAAATAAATATTATAAGTGCAACATCCGGGTCGTCTCGGTCGTCCAAAAGAAAAGTCTAAATACGACGATCTAAATATCTAATTCAGAAACGTCTTAAAAACGAAATCAGTGTGCTATTCACATTTCACACGAAACAAAACACTAGCAGAAGAATATTAATAATAATGTGTGATACACTTTTCCTTGCAAAGCTACCATATGTTTGGATTATTATACGTCTCTTAATAACAACAATTTCAAACGTTTTTTTGGCGTTTATATACCTATTAAAATATTATTGCATCGAGCGTGTTGCTGCACACACCTACATAATATGTGTATAATGTTATAAACCAATTATATTTGAATATCGCGTGGGATAATTCTGAACTTGACTCAAATTTAGCAACTAGGATACCACTATTATACCAGCTATAATAATATATATGTGTGTTTATTATACCATAACGCCGTGTCCTACGTAAATCCGGCGAGTCCGACGTTTACTATTCTGATCATGATTTTCCGTTGCAATACGCATGCGGCCGATGCCACTAAATACGAATTGTTTTGTTTTTCGTCGTTTTTGTGGGACACGTGGGACACGACGTAAGTCAATTTTACAACATTATGTAATGATATTCATTGGCGGACATTTCTGGGAGGGATTTAGCTCCCGGAAATCCCATTATCTCCCCTCAACTGTTTCGTCCTATATTTCTTAAAAATTTAAAATAATATTTGACGATGTTTTAACTGTATAATAATATGCTACAGTCTTAAATATACCTAATATGACTATAAATTATAATTTAAAAAATATATATAATACTTTTTAACTGATTATGCCTTAGTGGGCAGTGGCCTTATACAAATGATATTCATATTGGATTATCTGGTTAATAAAATGTGCACCTACATTTAAATAATTAATTTTTGTTTTTTATTTACATAACCGTCACGATTGCGTATCGCTAATTGAATGAAGTAAATTTTTGATGATAATGAGAAGCCTCCTCCGCGAGTCGTGGTGCCATCTGGGTAATGTTTTAAATGAACAATAATGGTTCTCAACAAATTTTAATACCTAATAAGATATGATGGGCCCTTTTTTTTCCTCTCTCCGATGTGCAAATACGTCTTTGGTGAGGGTCACTTACTCACTTTACTGGTTCTTTCCCCCACACATCTAAAACAAAATGCCTATCTATATGCCTCGTCGAACCGTTTTCATCTCGCACGTGCAAAAGCCTGGTGGAGCAGTATTACAATGATTAATTATTGAGTGTAATATTATGCTTATTAGTTATTACTTCTACAAAAACACGGCGATTAAGCGTCAATTAGCTTAGCAAAACGATGACCGTGCGTAATGCAGCAGGTATTCCGCCGCAGGAATGGAATATAATATTATTATGTACAAATAAAAAATAATGGGTACCTAATGACCGCGTTCACGGAAAGTAAATATGATTATTTGTCAGCCCATGGACGTAAAAATATTCGCCTTAACTCGATCGCATAGACGTCGCTCGTCGGTATACTGGGAATCGTTATAAAATAAATAACCCCGTTTCGTCAACATAAATAGGTACGTGCAATGTCCCATTAAATACTTATGTATATACTTTAGCGTATTATTATATATCATAATATTATCAACATTGTCGACCGCGGCAAAACCAGTTTAAAACGAAAATCGAAACTAGTACCAATATTATGTTATAATATGATATCGTGTAAATATGCGTCTAGAACAACAACTGGTGAAGGACGTTTGCGTTGTCCAAGTTCGAATCCGGAACTTTATAATAATATGTAATAATTCTGTGATAATGCGATTTATGATGTATTTATATAGGGAATTTCGATGTTATTCTTACAAACTTGGGTGTGTTCGCATTCTCGTGTCGGTGAAGGTGGAATCGAAAACTGATTTTCCGATTGCTATACTTCTACTTATACCAGCTTACTGTTATTTGATTTAAGTCGTTTTTTATTTCCATAGTAAACAATGGTTCGGCTATGAGAATAATAATTGTCACACGGATTTTAAGATTTTTAGACACCGCGCCGGCGTTGTGATAATCGATACCAGAAAACCACAAAACCGTGAAATGGGTTTCGGGTGACGATAAATCTCGTGGTGTATTCGGTTGCTTAAAGCACACATATTATATGCTAATTATAGCATATTGTAACTTATAGGTAAGTTACAAATATGAAAATAATCAGGAACATCGATTGAAGTTCCATTGTATAGGCCGTTCTTTATAAGTTTTCCCACTAAAGTAGCTGATTTGCAAAAAAGTAAAATAGCTGTTTTTTTGGCGAAGACGTTATTCTCAAATTGTCTACGGAAAAGTCTGAAACACTGCACACCTTTATATTATAATATAATACGCCTATAATAATTGCATGTACACGCGTGAGCGGGGTTACATTTTTTTTTACTAAAACAATAGAAATAACGAAACGACACTCGTCCGTCGTCGGTGGGAAAATAAAATGATAATATTAGGTGTATTATCGTCGGTGTCGTCGTTTCGTGCGATAAAGCGATTCGACTTTCCGCCCGCGAGCGACCATTCGACGCCAAGTACTCCAAGTAATATACACACTCTAGGTACCTATTATAATATGCGTTTAGGCGCGGCCGTGTAGTAAAACGAAAGGATATGATATTATATTATTGTGATGTGTATTGTCGCTGTTATTATGTTTGTGTCTATGTTATAATAATATAATATAGGGTGATCCATTTAATGATGGTATGACACTCATTATTCCAATAATTATTAAAGTTTTTGAAAATATATGTTTTTATAAATAATTGTAATCTATTTTTAAAGACAATATTTTTTTGTGAAATTCGATGTATAAAAATCGAATTTTGGACGAGTAGTTTATGAGTTATAACTTGTAAGCAATTTAAGTTTTGATGAGCGGAGTGATCTAAACTTTAAATTTTTACGACTAATAAACTAACTTTCCGAAATTTGATTTTTATAGATCAAAATACTCCGAATTATGTAGTTGTCAATCAAAATGGTAAAAAACTTAAAATATAATAAAAAATATAATTGTTTTCATAAATGTTCCCTTATATTGACTTAAAATTTTGTAAAAGAAATATTTTTAAATATGTTGTATATTCTTGGAAATATATAATGTCTCGTGGTTTATAGATCACCCCGTATAGACGGAAAAAGAACTCAGGAAAGTGTGACGAAAAATCTCAGGAGCATCGGTTTTCAATACGTAACAATTTCCTTTATCCTTTATCCGATTTTTTTTTACCGATATGGGCTACGGCGAATGTATTTCCATTCATCGACTCGTTGTTGTTATTATTATTATTATTATTGTTATACTTACACGGGTACTGCGTTACACGCAGAGACATATTTGCGGTCGGGTGTAGAATTTTGTACGAGTCGCCGCGACGATGCATGATGATCGTGTGATGATGATAATAATAATATAATATGACGACAAATAATAATAATAATAATAAATATTATTATGTATATTATATGGCCCGTAAAGCGTATACCTAATATACAATATTACACATGTATAATGTTGGCCGATGGGTGGCGTCGGCGTAATAGGAATAACATGTGTACACCGCATAATATGTATATCATAATATTATATACCCGATACCGGCTCAAAACCGCAGCAGCATCGACCGCGTATACCAGATACCTATATTATAATGTTATACGATAAAATTATATTGTTGTGTGCCGGCGAGTCGCGACAAGATGTGTATGTAAAGTATCTCAAGGTTTGGGCGTACTAATATATATATATTACTGTAGTGAAATATTTTCTCGAATAATAATAATACTGTGTGTGATACCGTTGGTCAGTCGGAGCTTGCAAGGAATCTATCGGAAGAGTATGTGAAGGTCGGCCGACGACGGAGCGGTAGACCGCAATGTGTTTGACGTACAACAAGATGAGATTAAAAAGTCTTTAACTGTGTCTGATGATTGATATTCGACCCACGCGAATCTCCACAATTTTAAAACACCCTGTATACCGGGTAATCCATTTAACGTAGTCACTCAACTATTAGTCTTTGAAAATATTTTTCTACAATTTAATTTTATGCCGTTCAAAAAAACATTATTCTAAAAAAATTTATATAGGTACTATTCAAAAACGTTATTATTATCTGAAATAATGAGAGTCTTACGTTAAATGGATCAGTATCATTCTGTGTATAAGGTGTTCGACAAATCAATTCTATGATCCCGAAATTATTGCGCTTTGTATTTCATTATGAGAATGAGCTTGTAAAAACTATTTTAACAGTGTAACAATCTTTTTTATCGTCTATTTCTCTGTCTGTGTCTAACTTTTTATTTTGGCTATTCTTCCCCCAGCCGTATCAGCATAATGAGACTTGTTTTCCGAACTTTTCATTTCTGATTTCTCTTCTACGTTTTTTAAATGGTCCTTGTGAATAGTTAGCAAGGTGAGTACGTAGAGAGTGAGAGTCCCATCTCCCATGTCCTACTATCAGTGTGCCGTTAAATTAATTACGTTGGCCAATAAACATCTTTTAATTCATTACAACGTCTAAACACATTTTAAAAATGATTGCTTATATATATATATATCGTTTTTATTTTACATTTGAAATGTCTGCAATTTTTTAGATTTTTCAAATACTGTGATGCTAATAAATTCAAATTATGTATGTACTCAAGTCACTCCTGGTAGTACATTTTGTCGTTGTGAGTACTTCTTATTGGAGTACATGTTCGTCCAAAAACGACGAGCGTCTTTCGTTCTAAAACTTGAAAGTCACGATCTTTTATCAAGATTTTTCATCGAACCTTACTGTTAGCATGCCTGACATAAACAAATCAACATATCTACACATTGTAACTTATACAGTTGGATTGTTGGACGTGCATAGGAGTACTCCCCCATAATTGGCCGTATTTTTATGCGCCTGTTTTTTTGTGCACCGTTAGCGTGAATTTGTGCCCCTCTATATAATAATATGTTCAAGAAACTATACACAACCCCTCCCCCCAATTAAAAATTCCTGAGATGCCAGAGTGGACATGTATAATACTCTATTAAATTATGAAGAAAAAAAAACTCAAACAGTACAATATTTTCTAAACGTGCGATGAAAAATATAACACAAACGTCGACGACCCGTGACAAAAAAGATTTCGAAACGACGAAACTTAATTCAAACGTTGAAAGCAAACAGATTAGCGTTCACTTTATCCGTATTAAGGATCGGTATGTAATTTATATGTTTAACTAAATGGAATATAGATAGGTTTCCGAATATGGTTTGTCGATTGTCGATAACGTACTTACGGCTTACGAACGTTCCATACGTCCTATATAACGGCCAAACTAAAATGTTGCACTTATGTTTCCGATTCGTAGCTTGAAATCGTTTTCGAGAATATTATTCTATCGCAACGGATGAATAACATAAACCGCCCACTTCATTGCTATACGACATAGCGATGATGTGTCACGCTCTGATAAAGTAATCCGTTACTCGATAAACTTAATAATATGACCAATATTCCGTGGAATGTAATCGTCTACGTAGACAAGAGAACAAACCTAAGCCCTAAGGTACGTGGATTTATGTAGATAAAAATTACTCGTCCATTAGGATAATGGTAAGTGTATATCGATAATAAAATGTACAATAATATTTTCTCATGTACCTGATGTATCTTATATATTATATTAGATGTATTATGTTATATGGGGATTATTATAAATAAAAGTATTATAATATAAATACATATTTTAATTCGAACCATGTACGGTGACCGTGAAAATGTTTGTGGAGTTATTTATATTCCGATTTCCGTGCGTAAATGCGTAATAAACAAACATATACGAAAGCGATAAAGTGTAAACACTGTATTTAAGTTCAAAATTGTTGTTAAAAAGAAATTGTGATTTTTATAGCTAACTTGCACACTTGGAAATAGATTGAAATATTTCGTTTCTATTAATATGCCTATAGCATATAATTCTGGTCGTACTCTCATTAAGTCTTATTATTGTGTACGTTATGTTTATATCATATCTAGTGGGCCAAATATCTTATAATTTTGTGTTCTGCAACCAAAACAAAACATTATAATATTATGTACAGTACATGACTGCGTACAATCATTACAATCTACGATCAACGATGTATTAAAATATTATCAAACAGATTCGAAATAACGTGATTTTAATTTTAATCGGATGCACACGTTTTAAACCGAACAGTTATAGGTAGGCATCATTCGACGACCATAATACGAATGCATCCTGCACGCAATATAATATTATACTATAATGTATACTTTGTTTTCGTACGTACCTATTTCGTTTTTGTTCATTGCTTATTGGTTTGAGGTTTTAAAATATTCCCATTCGTATAATCGAATTGTGTTGTTCGGTTCGACCGTTAACGGAATATTATTAGAATCCGATCATCGTTTTAATGAATATTGAAATGACAGCGAAATAAATATGCGTTATTTCAATATAGCCAGGACAGGACAATGGTGGTCATCTTATTGTTGAAAACAAAAAAAATACGCTTCTACGACGAAATCGCATTTCTCCGACGTCCACTGTTTTTTTATACGCCGTGCATAACATTATAATAATTATTATCATCGTAATATAAAAGCGCGCGTGTGTCCCGCGACCGCTAAAAAACGTCGTAAACAGTTTTTGGGACGAGTCAAAAAAAAAAAACCGATCCGGAATCGAAACGCAGGATTATTATACGTAAAAAATTATACTGGTTGACGCACTCGCATGTTTGTCTTTTGTCGACGTTTAATAGAATATTATGTAAAAATAATATGGTGTTTGTACAACGAAGGTATATTATAGTAGTCGAGGGCGTATCTATATACCATCTTATAAGTAATAGATTTTTTACCTGCTGCCAGCCAAAGGTTCATTTTATAGTAATATACAGGATGATCACCAAGCATGCTAACCCCTGATTTTTCTTTTAATAATGACTTCATTCGAATTTTGAACAAGTGGTTTTTCAGTAATAAGTTATTACAATGTCTATACTACCCAAGGATAATAATCCTTAAAAAGTAAAAATGGTTTTACAAAAATATAGAATATCTGATGTAAGTATTATACTTGATTTATTATCTATTATACATGGGCCATTTTTTCAAATTATGATTAAGGGGACTGCAGCCGGTTTTGACAAAAGTCAAAACTAATGTAGATTTGACCAATCTAAACATTAATTTTGTTTGTTATTGTGTTTTTAGATATATTTAAATACCGTATCATAAAATAAACCTTAAGGGGGCGGGAGGGGGCTCCAGTCAATGAAAAAAAGTAACTTTTAGACCAATAAGCGGTGGTAAATTACACATACTTCGGAATGTCCGATTTAAATTGTTTATACATGTTTGAATTCATTGATAAAATATCTAGGTTTCTTAGGAATCACTTTTTTTATTTAAAATCAAAATATATACAAATGTAATGTAATTATTTCATGGGATTTCTAAAAAAAAATTGTTATTTTAAGGTTATTTTAAATTGAAAATTGAAAATCGACTTCCTAGTATGAAAAATACGTGAGCTGCAGCCCCCTTAACCTATTATATTATCCTTAGTACACAAAGTTAAATAATTCAAAAATTATTCTTTCTTTTGATTTTAATACGTCAACATTATCCGCCAAATAATTTACAGTAGAAAAGTTTGTTTATCTTCTCTTTAAGTGGTACAATAAATCTCGAGAGACAAGAACTTGAAAATATGGTCTTACGTATATTTAAAAATTTCAAATTCTTGAATAAACAATGAGGGCGAGCATACCTCGGTGGCTTGGTGAATCACCCTGTATATAGATCCTCTGGCAAACTCGACAACCCTTCATGTGCGAGATCGTATGTCGCACGAAGACGATAATATATTATACACTCGAAAACGATAAGAGAATAATAATATATTATATTGTAACGTCGTCTGTATTTTATTATGTGTACAGTGTACATTGTACATACTAAACGGTCGAAATCTGCGTTATCCCATCAGCCGCCGACGCTTCTCCGGGTCGGTAAATCACGATCTCCTCGTCCGCGCGTCACCTTTTCATCCGACCCTTTTCGTTCGACTACCGCTTGTAATGAGTTATTTCTCGACCATTATACTGACATTATTATTATTATTACTACTACGCGTGAGAGTTATTTTTTGTATTTACCTCGTGACGGTGTATAGAGAAAGAAGAGGAACACATTAGTAGCGAGCGTAGGAATTTATTTTTAATTCTTTTTTCCTACCGTGAATAACCCTTAATCATCTTTATGTAATCATATAAAATAAAAACGCATTAGTTTATTTTATCGAACTGAGATATTATAATAAAATAATATTATGTGATGTTTATAAAAATATTAATGGACCATATTTTTTTTTACTATAATATTTAACGTTATAAAATACTGCAGTTTTATTTGTACACTGCACGTTGCACGCACACGTCGTATGGCTTTAATAAATCATAATAATAATAATAACAACAATATTAATATAATGATCCGCGTAATTACTAATATGTTTGGACTATTCATTTAAACACCGGAAATATCTATTTATGTGTATGTTTACATTCACCCGTATATGTTTAAATAATAATATGTTTTTATGGTGGTCCGGTTTCTTAAAAAACTATTAAAAAATTGCATTACAACAAAAATGAAAAAACTGTTATAGGATTTTATTGCGATTCGTTATTAACCACGATTGTCACGCGTGTGTGTTTTTTACATACCTGTGTAATAATAGTGTGTAGGTATATTATAATGATGTCTTACCCGAGTACTTTACATTAATCGTTTTCGTTTTTCGAGCAATTATTATTATTATTTCGTTCGTTCGTTTTTTTATTATTATTATTATTTTCTCCGGTGGTGGACGTAAATAAATATAATATGTGAAACGGCTTAACCTCCTGTGCGTTTGTATCGGAAGTATACCATCCATCGTCAACGACACGCAAACGTGTGTAAATATAGACTTGGACGGCTTACAGAAAACACCGTTCGAACACCTGCAACAGCGTTTAAGACTGTTTAGAGGGTCCTGCGCTGATCCTTACACCGCGGTGTGGTGTAATAATATTGTGGTCGCGCGCACCGATTTTTTTTCTCTTCAAAACAACACGTTCATCTGCAATGCATTTTGCCGTTTTATTAGCTGGCGAAGGGCAGCAGCTGCAACAGGCGTGTGTGCAATATGTCGTCGTAAACGACCACCACGTCCACATGTCCTGTCCCCACGCACCATCACGTTATTACGCTTCATCGAACGCCACCACAAAAAAACACGTTCCAGCCGTGATCCTTCGCGTATTTGTGATTTGTGCGAAACGATTTCATCGATAAATCAAAAATCACTAGTTGGGGTGTTTTCGTACATTATTATTTATGTTTCCGCCATACTTGGGCCCGGAGTCGCGGGTGCTATTAACTATTAGACATTCTCGGAATATTAGGACGAGGATGTCTTGTCGGTTATTTTCGGTACCATTTCCAGCTAAACGTCGATCGACTACAACTTCAAATATCTTTCGGAGAAATCTAGGCCGGATTTAAAGAGGGCGACGTGTACCCGCATGTGTTGTCTCCACATCACAAGTTATGAGTTATGAGTATGTAATTTAAAAATATTCATAAAACGCTTTAAAATTAAAATATAGTATTTTATAATAATTTTTGTAGGAACTAAATAAATATTATTAGAAGAAAAAATTAGAACTGATGAACATAAATTTGCTATATTGTTTATTCGTAAATCGAGAGGACAACACGGCGGATATGTGACTTCCACTTGAGATATTTTGTGCCCCGGGGTAGGAACTTATTCAATTATTGTTTATAATTATTACGATACGCAATACTTTTATATAAATTAATATATTATTCAAAAACAAAATAAAAATTGTTGGTTTAACCCAGTAGTTATAATAGTATTTTAAAAAAACTTGAGTTCGGGAACTGATGCCACTTCTGCCCCCCCCCCACCACTAATTTCAAATTTTTCTGGCCTCGGAATGATAAAACACCTCTTTTAAAAATATTAAATATAACAGCAATTTCAAACACGCGTCAACTTTCCTTTTTTTAAATATTATTTAAAGAAAAATTTAAAATAATATGTATACGAATTCTTGTCATGAAATGTATTTAGCGAAAAACCCAAGAAAAAATGCGTTAAAAATATGTTCTCTTTCATTTCGATGAAATATGATTGACCACTAAATGAGCTCTAATCGAACTGAAGACGTAGTGACGTCCGATCTGTAACAATATGGTATGCATTTTCTATATAATTTCGTAATTATATTATACGCTTACGCAGAAACCAATAACGGTAGAGACATGGAACCATCAAACAGTTAACTACTTAGAATTGGCAATTAAATATATTTTAATTTTTCTATTTGAATATTGTTCTTAAAATGTCGTTATAATTGTTTCTTTATAAAACATGAGTGTTGACAAATTATTTTAATATCCTTGTGGCCTTGTAGAATGTTTAGATAGTAATTTAATGTTAGCTTATTATTATTTTGGTCCGAGAAAATTCGAGTTTTTAGATAATTATTATTTCCAAAACAAATATCTCGGTACGTTCATCTTTTTCACGTAAAATACATCAGGTATGATTTTATGACTATTCTTGATAAAATATAAAATGTATAAAATCACCAATAATCTCATATCGAGTGTATCAATAAATTAAATTTGTTTTGATTTTCAATACAGAACTTATATGATATAATTAATATAATATAAATTCTGTAGGTATTGAAATTCAAAACAAATTAAATAAATATATCATTATTTTTTCCATCGTCATACCAGAGGGGAATAAATAATGATGTGCTGGTTTTTTTCAATCCGATTCGCGTGTTGACTACTCATGAAATAATTTTATATTTTTATTTCACATCATTATCTGTAATTTTGCCAGCGTAAACGAATAATTCGATATTATTGTATTTTTGCGTACCTAAATAGTAAAATGGCCTGTCAAAAACATACAAATTCTATAAATATTAGTAAATTAATCGGTTTTTCGTTCGTTATCTTTTTGTAAGCATAGCCAATAACACGACGATTCTATAACTCATTCGCGCACATCTCGCATTTTTTACCTTAGGAGTGTTTTGCTCATTAATTTAAAATATAATTAATCAAAAGGCTCGTCTCGTTTATATAACACATTTGTAGAAAATACTAATTTTTCATCGCACGTTTCAAACTTTGTACGTCTACATTGTCGATTATCGTTAAACACTATCTGTAGAATGTATATCATTATCTGGAAACACGTATCGTACTATCGTGTTCGGACGTCGGTCACACGACAATTAATTAACGGACACACTCCAATAATTTCAACCCGAAACTCGTTTCTGCAGATAAAGTAAACCAATTGGCTCCGACGAGAGCATACATCAAGTGCAATCATCATCAAACATTGAATATTATATTGTTATCTAACTATGTTGAAATTCCAAATGTTTTGAAAACTGCGATGAGGCAAATCGTGTGGCGTTTGAATGAGAACAGTTTTAAATATGGCAAATGTCGAATGTTTAAGGCTTAGGTAGGTGACGCTAATTTTTTTTTAGACATGAACTACATGTGACTAAAAATTATGCGCGTAAACGAATTCTTTTTTCTACGTTACTTGAAACTTCATAGTTTATTGGTAGGTATATAATAATTAGAGTTCGGGACATATTAGACTCAAAAAATATTAAAAATATGCAGCTAAAATTTTTTTGTCAGAAAAAAATCCATTATACTTAATTACAAAAATGTTAAAACGTCAAAAATAATTTTAAATTAATAATAATTAATAATTTACGAATTAATAACAACGTAACCTAACTCAATGTATTAATTAAAAGGATGAAGTAAAGAATTTATGTAGATAAAAAGATAGTTCTTTGTTTCTAAGTTACACAATTCCGAGTATCGAAGGTAGGTATAGGTATTATGTATAAGTACTCGGATACAAAATAACGATCGCCGCAATACACAAACATACTGATTTTAAATTCTTCATACAATCTCGACGTCATTAAGTTTATAATATTGTATGCTTGTCAATAGCAATGTCATTTATTAAGTAAAGAAAATTTATTTTGGGAATTATTTTTTACAACAATCCAAATACGATATTACCCGAAACAACAACAAAAAAAACACTAATATGCTAACAGATGTTCAAATATGCATTTTTCCTAAAATATAATGACGAAACTGTAAAAAATATGGTAAGTCAAACTTTGTATTTAATTCCACCATTTCACAAACTAAATTTATGTCTCACCTATGACTAAAAAACATACAAATGAAAGAAGTCCCGTGAACCTTAATAATAATATTGCGCCGAAAACTGATAGAAAATTCACTTTAAGGGGACTTTAATACTACGTAAAAATGAGTAGGTCCAGTTATTAAATTGAGAAACAAAAATTTTTTGACGGTGACTTCATCTGTGCAATAGAAACAATTTTTTTATGCATAAACACAATAATTGTGTCATAATGTCATCGAATCATTTAAATTAGTGTTGTTATGTAATGCGTTGGATGTACATATTTATTTGTGGCTAAAAAGTAGCACACTGATCGCCCAGAAAAAGTTCTCGTCTTTCTCGTTTAAATATTTTGTTTCGTAACTATACTATAATATTTTACGACTGAATGTTTACCCACGCCACTATCCGACGATAACGCATCAATCAAAAGCGGTAACGTCACGGGAACACTATAATTACATTTTGTGGTTCTTCGTTTTCATTATAAATTTTTGTTTCTTTAATGAATATTGTCATTATTTTATGTATTATTTATCATTTTTTTTTTTATAAAAATCGTTACCTACTGTTAAATACTACAGATGCGCTTGATATTATTACTCTATGACTTGATGACACGCACAGTATGTATAGGCAGCTAAACGTATAAAAATACTTATTATTGCATACCTAAAACTCCTTAAGAGACATGAACAGGATGCGCTGCTATAAATGTGGCGCTCGTGTACACTTCAAGTGTTTTTGTTTTGTTTAACAAAAATGGGTTTGCATGAATCTAAACCATTCAAAGTCAAATTGTACTGGAATTGTTATAAAATCTCCAAATTTTCACAGTCTGCTTAAAGTGAAGAACATTATCTGAACTAATGCGTTTTCAAAAGTTCGATAACTTAATCCTCTAATGTTTGATAATTTATTGTACAATATAGACAAAATCTTAATTTAAGCATGGGTAATATTCTTATATTATTTACAAATTTGGTGATTTTAGCATTATTTTAACTACCTATAGTTTTCATTCGCGCATACTCTGTTTTTACGCTACAAATTAAAAAACCTCGCTATTATTTAAGGGGCAATATTTAGGCAATTTATAATCTCGCTTTAATCGCCCGGAATCTATGTGTTAGTTGTAAATAATATTATTAGTGTGAGTAAAATTTAATGCACCACTCTCGTACGTGCATGAACATGTCAATAAATCGATAAGAATATAAAATGCACTTTAAGTTAGTTGGCGTCTGATTTTGATTCTGAAAAAATATTTGAATTCAGCAGAAAACTGTCTGTAGATCTTTCAAAACACTTAATTTTAATTATGATTTAAAAAAATTCATATTTTCAAGCATTCAATTATTATAGTTGACAATAATATAAGATTTAATTTTTACAGTGTTCCATACGATCTATAGATAATTTTCTGTCGAGTTCAAATTTTTTTTCAAAATCGGACAACGTGAACTAACTTTAATTTCGAAAAAACTTTAGGTCTTTTGAGCTTAAATTAACTGCAGTAGTATGGCCTCTCAAGGGTGGGTCCTGTTAATCTATTTGTACCATGTTTCCCATTCTATAATAAATAATCAATATAATTTATAAAACTATGAGGAAATTGTTTGAAAAAAATTCTTTTTCTATTGTTCTATATCATCGGTGTGTATGTTTAGTTTTAATTATGATTTAAAACTATGAGCTAGTGAAATATTTGTCATCATTTAATTATAATTTGTAACTGCGGACGTCATGTGGTGTACCGGTTTAATTTAAATATAGTTTTTCTATTTTCTACCGTAAAACATAACTTTATGGAAATTAATTTTAGTTAATAAATTGTCGGTCATAAATTGAGAACTCTGTTTTTTCAGGCTTTAAACGATTTGTCATTCGAGTTGGTTTATGTCGGACGGTGAGAAAAGATAAAAGGATCCAAAAAAAGCAACCATGTTAAAACACGTGCACCGAGCAAAGTGTGCCGACACACTTAGCATTGTGTCTACAGCAAGTTCTTTCAACCATGAGCCGATGTCTAGTAGATGTTCAAGCATAACGTCGTTGAACATTTCAAATCCAGTTGTAAGTTTTTCGTTTTATCTAAATTTTGAAAAACATATTTTCGAAAATTAATTTTCAAATTAAACTTTACAATAACAAAATTGAAGCTCAATAACTCAGAAACTACTAGTTCAAATTTCAAACTTTAAACACATCAACATTTAAAAATAAAATTATCTTAACAATTTACAATAAAAAATGTTTGAAAATATGGTTCTCGAGTACCTATACTTACAAATTCCCAAAACTATAATTGAAGTAAATTGGTTATCAAAGAAAAAGATGAGCATGCTTAGTGAATCACCTTGTATTATTATATATTATTATTTGTTCATGTTTTACCTATTATCATTTATAAATCCTTATATAACTGCACTATTTAAACAGACAGTTAACAACCCTATAATCTAGTCGTATTTTATGAATTTACACAATGTCTGTATTTTATTTGTATTCAACACCCCTATACCCTTTATCCGTGAAAGACAAATAATATAGTTAGGAAAAGGAAACTAATTAATAATATATAATATATACTCGGGCTGAATTTTTTATTTCATAACTACAGATGACGCTTATTTACTGTGTTATTGAATTATTAATGCGATAATAATACAATATAATATTATATAGGATACAATCAAAGTATACACAAAGTGTTTGCGTGCCGACCTCGAGTACAAAACACTCGGGCTGGCTTATACGACGACTTGCAGTGAAGTGATATCCATTCTGCTCAACAAATACCGAATGCGTCACAGGGACCCGAATTTGTTTTACATGACCATGGAGATAAACCTCAGGAAAATCGGTAGGTTAATGTGGCCGTGAACATTGGCTATAAGTGAATAACTGCGATTCACGTTTAAATCATTAAATTATTTACGCAAAATATCATCATTGCAATGATCGTCTTTTGATTGTTTTTATTCAGGACTCAGAACCGTATTCGTCCTGGACAACGAATCGTGTCCTGCCGTGTTGCAGTCATGTCACCCCAGAGGAGAATCGAGGTGATTAATTATAGTATTATTAATTCAGACATATATTATTAATTATATTATCTTTATCCAATTCCGGTTTGATACTTCCGTACCTATATGCTCTCAAACGTTAACATTATTTTATTCGCCTGCTTTTATATGGCAGCTACACGTCTCCATACATAACTGTTTTCATTCGCACAAAATCTACCTAGGTTTTATTTCTTCGAAATTTTCAACAAAATATTGCTGCACATTTTATTAATCATATGTAAAACCTTTAGTATCGATATTGCTGTATTAGTAACTCGACACATTATCATTAGTTTATTTTTATTAAATTTAACACTTGCGTTTTGTTATTTGTTTAAGGTTTTGCTTGCAATCTAAAAAAGGTGGCCTTGTGAAAGTGTACGATGGCGAACTGATGCCAGGGGTAAGTGTAATGATTATTCTTTGCTTCGAACTTTGAACTTTTCCATATTAACAATTTTGTATATTTTTATTAGTCCAAGTATAAAAGCTTATTGATTTCTGAGCGCACAACCGTCGACGAGCTGATCAAAATATTGCTCAACTGTTATAATAGCAAAGAGCAAGTTGAACAGTTTTCTTTATACGAGGTAATTACATAAAAAAAACATACCCATTATGCGATCGAGATATCACACCTGTAACTAATATTGATTATAATGAATCATCATAAACTATTATTTTGTTATTTTGGATTAGTTATCAAAATCTGAAGAATACCAACGCAAACTCCACCACGATGACATGCCATTAAACGTGCAATGCTGTTGGCCCTCCAATAGCGACTACATTTTCATCATTAAGAGGAATCCGAATTATAAGTCGAAACAAGTGAGTTTTAGCCAATTTTGTTACTATGTATTATTTGGACATTAACACTTTGAAGTCACTCCTATAGCATTCATAATAAAATAATTTATAATATATCCATGGCAGGCACGTAGCCAGGATTTTATTTTGGAGGGGGTCGAAATAAATGTTAGTACAATTTTTATGCTTAATTGATATAAAAAACATTTTTTTTTTTTTTTTTATAAACGGTACACAAAAATTTCGGGGGGGGGGG
>NC_042493.1:44507983-44516631 GCF_005508785.2 Acyrthosiphon pisum
CCCCCTGGATACGTGCCTGATCCATGGCTGGTATAACAGTCAAATATTAAACGATTTAACAGACTTCCTACACTTGTATGTTTTTCCTCTTATATTATTTTAAAACACTGTATTTGTGACTGTGTTGATTATATTCCTAGAAAACCAAAGTTCAAAATAACTCGAGGGGCACAAAGCCCACACACCCCTATCTTGAGCATCAATATAGTTTAGGATTCATAAATACTAGAGAGTTCTGTAGAATAAAAGTTCAAAATGAACCATAGAGTAAAAGTGTCTTTGTCATTAAAAATAAAAATTAAACAATAAAATAAGTACATATACCTAACATATTATATATTTATAACTGTATACATGGCATACGCCTATATTTAAATGTCTGAAATATCTCTATTAATAATCTTATTACTAATAAGTTATAAAATAATTATAAATAATAACTATTAAAAAATTAGTTGTTAGATGATTTATCTTTCTTTATTTATTATATACAGATCACCGATTCTGTTTTGGGTTATATAGTTGACCAGCTGATGTGTGTTTTTCGATTGTTTCCTTACATAAAAATAGTGCCTGTGCCTCGCCCATTCACCACATTTTATACTTTTTTATTACATTATTTTGAGATGGAAAATATGAGTTATACATAAATATGTATAATTTTAATTCCCCCCCCCCCTCTAAGACATTTCTAAATACGCCCTTGCTTAGCTATTGCTTATAACAATATTTATGACTTGTGGGTATTATTATAGATGTGACAATTTCAATTTTTCCACAATTATGAACTAATGGGTTTTCTATCTTGTTATTAGGTGCAGACAATTTGGACCGACCATCAAGAAAAAGAAGAACCTTCAACAAACGAATACGAAAATTTTATTTATATATAATTGGTGTCGATGTATCAAACGCATCATGTATATAATGTACACCATAACAATTGTCACCGTGACCTTATTCGATGTTATATAACACAGAAGAATCACTTCGTGGCTGTTTTTATACCCCCGATCATGAAAACTGTTCGCGATTTCTTTTTTGAGCTTTTACAACTTGTAAGTTTTTAAGCATAGAGATGTATGTACAAAATATCTATTATTTTTTTACTTATATTTATATATATGTGGTAGGTCTTAAAAATAATGTAATATAATTTATGAACTGTGGAGCTACAATACAGTAGTAGTGTGTATGATTTATTTTTGTAAATGGGTCTCAAATTTGTGAAAAGTTAAAAAATGCTCGTTTTTTTTTTTTTTTTTGCTGAATATTGGAAAAAAATTAAGGTGTTCATTTGGTTTCCGACTAAAATTGAATCTATAATAGTCTATAGTTGAGTACGATATCAGTATAATGTGTGTCAACAAATGATTTTATTAAAGCTAGTAGGTACAAGCCTAACTACATAAAGATTTTATACTATTAAACCATTATTAAAACGATGATAATTTTAACCGTCAAAAGTTGTGTTACCAACAGAAAAATCAACGCCGTGATTTGATTTTAAAATTTTACTCAATGGGTGCCTGTTTAAATTACATTTTAGTCGTTGATCAAAGCGCCCAACTAAAATCGAGCACGTTCTTCTTTTAATTTTTTTATCGTTATATATTTTTCTTTTCTTTTAAAATACCTACATTGTTTTTTTTGAACAATGGCGGACTATTATAAGTTTTTGTTTTGAGAATTATTTTATGGATGTAATTTTTTTTGTTTGTTAGATTTATAGCTTATTTATACATTGAAAAAAAAAAACATTGTGTGTAATTTTAAATTGTTAAAATCAATTGATAGAATCACAATTTGAACTGTAATAATTTTTTTTAGTCAAAGTAATCTGCCCATTCTATATCTACATTAAACTTCTTTTGATAAAAATGCTACTATTTTGTTAAGCTTTTACTAGTCTTAAATCATTATGTTTTGTTTATAATAATATGTAAGTTCATTGATGAACCAATTATGTATGTATGTCAATTGAATTTGTTATAC
Source organism: Acyrthosiphon pisum (assembly GCF_005508785.2). Taxonomy (NCBI): domain Eukaryota; kingdom Metazoa; phylum Arthropoda; class Insecta; order Hemiptera; family Aphididae; genus Acyrthosiphon; species Acyrthosiphon pisum. The sequence continues at coordinate 44,509,979 of NC_042493.1, forward strand.
AATATTGTGGAATAATAGTCACTTGTTTAGCTGTTAGTTTGGGTGCCTAAATTTTGGATAACATATTTATCATTAATACTTGGGTAAAATTTGATTTGTTGTTTAAATTAAATTTATGAATTTAATACTGCGAGTTCATATGATGAGGTACAATATGTCCAGTCTGACAACTTATGCCAGAAAATAATATTTTAATACAAAATGAATGTGCAGATAGCAATAGTTAATTTTATATAATATTTTATTGCATTAAACTATGTAATGGTGATACTTGATTGACGTTAATCTAAATATTGTGTTACAAAATATTATTATTGACTTAAAATAGTAATTACACTATTGATAAATTGTGTATAATAATAATGTTATTAACAAAATAAATTCAAATTGCATATTTAAAGTATTATTATCTGACATTATTAGTTGTTGGATAGACAAGTTGTAGGTGCACACTAAGATGAACTTGTACTTGTAGTATATTTTATGTGTTTTTTTTTCTTATTTGTACATATAGTAATTTTTTATTTTTTCTAATCCTATTTTTCAAAGATATACAGTTATGTACAACAGTAAAATATTCATTACTGTTAAATATTTAAGTACAGTAAAGTCTTGATAACTCAAATCTCTAGGTGAATAAAAATAAATTTAACTTATTTTTCAAACGCAACTTAAAAACAATTCAAGAGAAAAAAATTTGAGGTTTTTGTGTTAATGAGGTTTGAGTTATCGAGACTCAAATATATATTAATACAGGTTGTCATCATACATTATATCCAAAATGCATTATGATGCATCGGAATAATGTATGTGCACTGAACTTAGACTATAAATTATGTTAAAAGACTAATGAGATAATAGTATGTATTTTTTTACCAATAATGTCATTTAAGAATTATTGATTAAAAGTGCATTTTGGTAATTGGTTTTGGACATTGTATTTCCTTACGATTATGAATTGTGTTAGATTTAAGTCTGTAATTGAACAATATTAGATGTTTTTGTCTGCAACATATAATTTAAGTTAGTCACCTTAAGAGGGCTTTACATGACATTCAAACAAATTATAAAAAAAATGTTTATTTTACATTTGATGAGGTGCTTGTAATAAGGATCAATTTTTATTGGCTTAGCGTTGAAATTTTTCATCATTAAATAAAATAGTTAGTAATAATGTAAATTATCTTTCAAATAGTTTTTATAATTTACACCCTCTAAACTTTGAGGGTAAAGTGTAATTTTTTTTCTGTTTACTATAAGATACTTAAAACTGTCTAAACAATGTAGTGTATATTGCACTCTATACTTAAAAGAAAAAAAAAACATTAGTCATAGATTATTAATGTTATTTGCCAAAGATTATGTATATTTGTATTATTAATAACAAATAAAAACATATTTGAAGCATTCAATACAAACTAAAAATAATTTGTACTTAATTTTTGTGAAATGGAATGTATATGCATAATATGTGCATAATATTCAAAATAACGATAATATTCAGACATTATTAAAAATGGCTAGTCATTTTAGTGATACTAAACTTGCCTATCTAAAGCAGATAATGTCGCAAACACTTGTCAACATTGTCAGCGCAATTATGATCTTAGAGTAAAATCACCTATTACAAAAATTATAGAGGATAATAAATCTGAAGGTATGACATACCGGTTTTATATTTTATTATTATTTGACTTTGTATTCAACTTTAAAAATGAAATAAAATTAGAAATTTAAATGTTCTTTAAATTATTTTTGAGACAATATTTAATCAATGTCACACCCTCAAAAAAAATATTCCCTATTGTTTTTGTAATGGGTAATTTTTTCTCTAACAATACTCTAAAACATAAAAAAAATTATTCTACACAAATTCGTTTCGTCTATCTTGCGTGTGGGCCAGAGAGAGAAATCCATGCTGACATCATCTTAAATAAAAATAACTTTTTTGTCCAAGTCTGTTGTGAAACACAAAATTAACAGGCCTATAATAACTTATTAGGTTACTTTTAACAAAAACATACATGATAAATAATAATTTAAAGATAATTGACTATGTATATTATATATAGAAATATATTACTGGAATTTTACAAAAACTTATATAATTTTAATTATTATATTATAATTTATTTCAACATAATTTGTTATACTGCTATGGTAGGTAGTTTTAAGTACAAGCTAAGCAAGCTGAACGACAGGTCATGGGTATATTTATTACATTTGCATTTAATTTTGCAGTAGTATCGTTGGAATTCTTGAGATCTCATAACACAGTAGGTAGTCTCCTGTAATAAATATATACTCATCATGGTCTACATAAAAACTAATAATCTTAACTTGATATTCATGAACATAATATAGGTAATTAGTAAAACTCTACTACAAGCACTTCAATAACCATTAAACTTACGGTTACCATTAATGACTTATGTTCACTTAAAACAGTCCTCATTTTTGACCATTTCAGGGAACCTAAAACAAAGATAGCGATGGAACTCACATATAATATATATATTTTTTCATTAGATGTAAAACATTTTGAATATTTTTGTTTGTTCATTAAATTTGGTAAAAGTTTGTTAGAGATGTTATGAATTTTTTTTTTATAATGATTCACTTTTGGTTAATTGGAAATGTTTTTAATGAAAACTCTTTTTGAACTGTTTACGGACATTGTCAGTTTTCAATTATTTTTGTTTTTTTTTTTCGATAAATATCAATAAAATTTTATTTGTTGGGTAAAAAAGCGTGAAAATTTAATGGAAAGGTCCTAATCTATTGTTACAATAGCAGTTAAAAAATATTAAAAATACATAGGCACAATTTTTTTTTTATAAGGATTTAAAGTTCAAATTTTGACAAAATTTAATAATTATTTTGTAGTTAAAAATGTATAAAATATTCAAATTTTATAGCTAAGGATTGAAAATTTAAAACAAGGTTCCATGTAAATAAGTATATAAATTACTTTATTCACAATAATATCATCAAATATACTTAGTAATATCAGGCTGACTGACCATTTTCGCTCAGAATCGTTTTTCTTATACAATGATATTATATAATTGAATTAAAATTTAACACCATCCATTACAGTGACCCACTTGTAATCTTCTGTACAGCCGAGCGACACCCAGTAGCCCACCTTTTTTTTTTTTAACTGTATAGACGGGTTAAAAAATATATTTTGGGGGTAAATATGGGCCACAGGACCGTGCCCCCCTTAATCCGGGCTTGGATATAAATTAATTTAGTTACTTAGTTAAGTGACACATTTTCGAGAAAATAAAAATGAGTTACTTTTTTTTTAATTGACCATAACACTTAAAATGTTCACAATTCACAGAGAACTTGATCTATGTCTGCATATTATATTTTTCTTAAAAGGCAATCCAAATAATTCATTTGCAAAGATTCACTTTTATTGTCGCGGAAAACCGTTTTTCGTTATTACTCAACAGCCATTGTTGGCTGATATTTGACCACATTTAAAATACTTTGAATTAGTATTAAAATATTATTAAAATTTAAAATAAAATCTTAAAATGTCTTTAAAATTGCCTATATTAAACCCCTCGAATGGCGGGTGTGGCGTCCTCGCAGTAGTTTCTACAGTTTCGAAAATTCAACACCGACGGCTTGTAAGGAGTTCAATATAGGCAATTTGTTTTAACGATCATCGTTCAAATGTGTGCGTAGTGCCGTAGTGGTGTGTGATCAATGATCATTTGAGTGTGTTCTATGTGACTATGTAACTACTGAGTACAGAGTACTGACTGTAATGTTTAAAACAACATTATGTCAACAAAGCGCTACTCAAGTATTAATTATTTTGTTTTTTTGTTGTCTGAAAGTATCGATTTTTGGCCTATTGTAATAACTAACATAATATTATTTGAATTCATTATGAAGTTTACTTGAAACCTACTATCTTACATTTTTAATTAATTTGTTCAGTTCAATATTATTAACATTTAAACATTTTGAATATTTATTAAAAATTTAAAGATGACAAGTTGAAAAAATCTTTCTATCAACTAAATTTCATGACAAATTCAGAAGTTTTAGATTGTGAAAATATCGGAAAAGTACGATCGTCGTCCGAAATTTTTTCTCTCTCGACTCATCTCATAAATGTTGGGTGCGTCGCAGTGGCCGTAAATTATGCCTGGATTCATCTTACCGCCTCCGCTGCACTATGGGGGGGACCTTTTAACCTTTATTGATTTATTCTCGTCGACTCGTCCGGTGGTTTCTCTCTCTAAGCGCTATCCATTAGTTTATAAGTCTGTCGTCTATGTCTTTACCTTTACGGCTATACAGTAAATACAGTTCCTATGGCTATACGTATAAAAATTACAATGCACATTAACTGTTATCTAATCTAATTAAACAACTGTTCTTTGTAGTTTTGTACTTGCGATTTTTTTGTTATCTCTTCTGGACGGAAAGAAATATTGTGGTTTATACATTTATACGTAAGTACCTAAAACTTATAATTTATCACGGCAAAATATGTATACATTTTTCCCCTATTTAGAACCATTTCTAAAATATTTGAAGTTTGACATACATCAAATATTTGACAAATTATTTGATCGTGTGAACGGGGCTTAATAATTTCAATGAATTATCATCTCAGAATCAAATATTGTATGTATGTAAAATATGTATAAAAGGCTGTGAAATACTAAAGACAACATTCTATATTTCTATATCCTTTGCAAAACAATACGACACGAAAAGGGAACGGATAGTGACGCTACAAGCCCCCCCCCCCCCCCCCGAAAATTTTGTGCACCATCTCATAAAATCATTATCCTTATAATTTAAATTAAAATAAAATACGTGTTATTCAAAAAAATGTTATTGTGTTGTGGTACAAAAATAAACCACTATAGAACGGTCGAATATTATTAACTATGGGTCGAATTATATCGCGGAGACCCGACGCCCGACACACTGTCACGTCAACAACGTCGTATAATGTCAATTATTATTGAACAATATATTATCGCAGATATGTGATATTTGTACATGTTATCGGAAATCTCTTATTGGGTTAAAAAAAATAAAAGGTTTTATATATTATCATAAAAATTGTACTAACATTTATTTCGACCCCCCTACCCCCCAAATAAAATCCTGGCTACGTGTCTGCTACAAGCTACAGCCATAGATATACACAACAACTAGATAGCCGTCTGTGCACTACAGTAAGTTGTGACCAATGTTTAAATCGGCCGCCATTTATAAAGCAGGCAATGTTTACATTGATTTATATACATATACATATATATTATTTATCTATACATATTATATACTGTGATAATATTATTTTGTAAACATTGCCCGTTTTGTAAATGGCGGCCGACTTCGATGACAAGAAGGAGACGGCTATCTAGTCGTTGTACATTATGTCTATGGCTACAGCCATATCGGCTTGATTTGAAATTTGACTTTTTGGAGCCGTTCGTCTCGTTCGAGTGTTCGCCGATGACAAAATATTATTTTGTGTGAAAAAAAATTACGCTCTCGACGGTCGCGCGGGGGTGAACGTGTGTGGCGATCTCGTGTCGTATCTGAAATTCAGTCGTAACCCCGTCGGACATCGTTTCACTGATTGCCGGTTGCATCACTGGCACAGCAGTGGCAGCTGATTACATTTTGCACTTTTACGGCGTTAATATTATTTACGTAAGTAGGTAGGTGGAATTTTATTCGTTGCGAAAAATTCGATATTTCTCTATCTAATCGTCGACCGTCTGGTCGTCGTCGTTCCAACACGGTCTGTTACACTGTAGCGATTGCTGTAAAATTGTGCTCGTCGGTGTATATATTGTGCAGACCAGTGCGAGTCTACGACAGCTCGTCGGACGACCATTTTCTATGACCTTTTCAAGTGTTATTAAATTGTAAGGATTGCGATTTTAATAACTTGAACGTTCAGCAGTCTTACGGTCGTCGTCTCTATCGTCGTTTGCGATCCAAGCACTCGTTGTTTACGACCTAGTAGGTGAGTGACCTTATTCTAAGCCCGTCTTTTTAGACGCGCTACGTTCGAAACAACCGCACTCAATTATTGCACTTAATGTATAAAACATAATATATTTTCACAACCCAAGTATTTATGACTTAACATGCCCTTTGATAAAGTCATTATAATCAATTAAATATGATTAGAAGTTTGCTTACAAAATCATTCGCAGGAGAAGGTAAAACCTAAATTCGATACTCATAATATTGAGGTTACATCGACTAATACGTGACTTATCACTATAGTAACACTTAACTCGGACAACCTATTTTGAATTATCATTAGATTACTTTTTTTATAAGATTTTGTAATGAGATATTACAAAATTTGTATCAATACAATTTACATTTATAGATAAAACAAAATCATTTGAATTTTAAATGTATATTGTGCCATAGTCGACATGATCAAAATGTGATTTCAGGGTTATATACTCCAAAGAGGATGTCACACCCACATCTGTTGTCTCCGTCTTACAATGTACAACATAGCAAAAACTGTCTTACGCGGGGCAACTTTTCTTACTCCATATTTGTTATGGAACTACTAAATATTCACAATAGAAGAACTTTATCTGTGTAACGGCGTGCTTTTTTTAATAGCACTATCCAAT
>NC_042493.1:44516905-44527245 GCF_005508785.2 Acyrthosiphon pisum
ACTTATTGTATTTATGTTATAAAAAATATGAGCATGCTATTGCCTAGATAATTTTCCACCCTATATGTTCAGAAATTTTGGAGCCACTACTACAAACATAGAAAGATAAAAGTTGTCTTGCGCAAAACAGTTTTTGATATGTTGTACATTTGTAAGATGGAGACAACACATGCGGGTGTGACATCCTCTTAAGTGACAGGATAATTTGTTAATACATTTAATTTCTAATTTGTTAATATTATTTGATGAGAAGGTTTTAAATATTATTTAGTCCATTGTTTGATTAATAATAAAGGAGATATTGTAAGTAAAATTGTTCAACATTTAAATTTCTTTACAACAGTAATATTAGTAACTCGTGTTTAAAATAATGAAAAATATATACACCTTCTGTTCAGGAAATTTGACAATTGTTTAGAATGTTTTCCAAATATATTAACAAGTTAATTTTAATAATTCTATTTTTTCAAATAAACATAGGTAGTCACATTTGTGTTTCTCAAAAAATAAATAAATTTCTATAGTCATTCAATGTAATTATTTGTATACGTTTTCCACTCATTACATAGGTATCATGATTTTTTTTATACTTATTTCTTGATGTTAATATTATCTATAGTCTATACCTACCTAGTACCTATGCAAAAGAGATTAAATTTGTTTTTTTAGCTAAAATTATTTTAAGTTTGGTAATTAAATTATACCTAAATACCTATAGAAATAATAAAGATTGATAAAAAATATATAAAAGCAAAAGGTAGGTATTTGAATATAAGAAATTCAGTAAAAATATGAGTTTTTAGTTCTAATTAATAAAAATGTGTAACATTCACAATTTATTCTTAAAAAAGTAAATGCAATGAATGAGTTTTTCCGAAGACAGATTTTTATTGACTTTTATTAAATAAAGATATGGTCAACTAACAAATATGAAATAACGTGACTACCTCATCGGCGGTGTGTAACAGATTAACTTTTATTTAGTACCGGCTTAACAAAATAATATTAATAATAATAATGACTTAGATAAGAATTAATATATATAGCTGACAGTGTAGGATTGATTTTTCAACAATTTTAACTTGGAAATAGTTAATATTATATAAGTTATGTTAGGTAATCAAAACTTGTTTGATTTAAAACTCCTATGAAATGTTTAAACAATATTCTGATTCTTTACATACATTCTTAACTGAGTATATTTTATTTATTTTTTAGGTCCAAAACAAATTTAATAAGGTTATTAAAGATCACTTCAATATGGCACCCAAGTCATTATTGGTTAAAAATCGAAACAAGCCTTCTAAGAATAACATCTTTATTAAAAAACTTAACCATGCTTTGGTAATCAATAATAATTTACGTAAGCGTATTGATGAGTTATCGGACCAAAATAAAGAATTATCAACCACTAGGAATAACTTATCATTGGAGAAATTGTCCCTGCAAACTGAAATTAACTCTATTAGAAATTCTAATGTTCAATTGACGGCAATGCATAATATAATGAATAAAAAAATTAGTGCATTAGAACAAACTATTCAAAGCTGTATACCTGCATTGGTAACTATGTCGCAATGTATCCCATCTATGTTAGAAAGTGTACACGAAATGAGTAAGTTTGAGATCAAAGACTTTAACAAGGAAAAGAAAGAAAAACAGACTAAAACTGTTAGACCTATGATTAATGGTCACACCATCACTCAACCAGCTATTAGAATAAGGAGATGTGATATTATGATGTCACCTATCATTGAAAGTCCTATTACTGAACAACCCCGGCGTAGTACTGAACAACCGCGGCATGGTACTGAACAACCACGGAATAGTATTGAACAACCACGGCATAGTATTGAACAACCACGGAATAGTATTGAACAACCACGGCATAGTACTGAACAACCGCGGCATAGTACTGAACAACCGCGGCATAGTACTGAACAACCACAGAATAGTACTGAACAACCCAGACGTAGTGCTGAACAACCGCGGCGTAGTACTGAACAACCGCGGCGCAGTACTGAACAAACTCCAAAAAGACCAAGAAAAGCAAGTTATAGAAGCTCACCACAATGCAAACTTAATATGGAACCATATGTAAGATTAAAAGATGTTGCAGCCATGTTAAAAAACTCCAAAGCTGTTCCTAATGAAGAAGGACCTCAACGTCGATTAAATGAAAATTTAGGTGAAGGTCCTAGTTGGTTGCATACTCCAGAAAATCAAACACAAAATTCTAACAATACTACTAATGCAATACAGAATGTTCAAAGTTCTTCTAGATCAACGACAGTCAATGAAGTTCAGGCTGATGTTTCAACAATTGCTTCTACTTCAAGTGGTATTACGGATAATACATTTGATGGAACTGGAGAACGCCGCAGTAACTTAATATCTACTATTGATTCGAGTATGATGAGAAACGTAACATGTCGAAAACGTACTAAACGATCAAGTGAATCAAGCAGTGCATCAGATATTGATGATTCAACTTCTTCATCAAGACCTAGTAGATCTGCAACAAAAAATATCAACTATAAAGAAAAGGGCCTGGGCGGTAAACTCAGAAGATAATTATTTTAAGTATCATAAAACTTAAAAAGAAATGTTTATGATATTTAATTGTGTATATTATATGTAATTTTTTGTTATAAAAACAGATATTTTCAAACTAATTATGTTATGGTATATGTTTAAATGTTAGCTTTATAATATGTATATTTTATTTTACTAAAATAAGTTAATATAATATAAATCAGTTTTACAGATATTAAATGAATTCTAGTAGTTCAGAACATATTTATATGTTTAAAGTATCATAAAACTGATTAAGCAATTGTGTGTATTAAACTTATAACCCACTATTATATGTAATGTTTAATATTAAGTAAAATTAGTAAACAGTAGTTTTTTTTTTTTTTATTTATTATGATTTACCTATATTTCATTAGTAAATATAATATAAATCAGGATTACAAATATTAAGTGAATTCTAATAGTTTGCAGTAAAAAATATCAACTATAGGGAAAAAGGCTTTGATAGTAAATTCAGAAAATAATATATGTATTCAAAGTATCATAAGACCTATTAAGAAATTGTATATAGTATTTAATTGTATGTATTACACTATTATATTATTAATTAACTTTTCATAATTCGTTAACAAAAGTTTTATTTTTACTTATTATGATTTATTCTATGTTTTAATTGTAAACTAAATACCTACCTATTAAGTGTATTTTATTTTATTAAAATATGTTAATATGATTCAGAACAGTATTTTTTAAATATTTAGTGAATTTTAATAGTTCTACTTTGGAATTTCAGTTTGTAGATAATAAAGTAAAACATTTATGTTAATATATTATGCAACAAGGGTTAGAAATTAGTAAAGTGTCACGTTCAACAAAACCGTTGATTTGAATGGTTATCTTTTTTTGTATAATATAATATACTTTTGAGTACTATTTATTTCAGATAAATTACTTAATCAAATAGATAAGAATTACATAAGTATAAAGTTCTTAATAATTGTTATAATTAATGTAAAAATACAAATACATTAATAAATATTCATTAAATAGAGTTAAAATAGTTTAGCTTAAGTAGGTACCTATACTACATGTATCGAAATATTATGTTTCTTTTTTTTTGTAGTTCTAATTATTGTATTTTTTTACTCATCTGTGTTAATATTTTTATTTTATTTATTTTTTTGAAAATATTTGGTTGAGCATGCTGGTTCAATACAGATCTAAAAAATTATTTATTTAACATAATGTGGTTCGATTATTAGAGGGCCTATCTCACTTTTTGACCAATTTTGAGTTTAGAGCATTAAAATAGAGTTACTATATTATATGTGATAGTTGAGATACGACGCCTAATGTTAAAAACCATATTAACAAGTTATAGAACTAAAATGGCCAATCTGATAATTAAAATGTATTATTCCTGAAAGTTGATAAAATGAAATTGGCACTTTTAGACCCAAGCCACGAATGCTATCAAGTCCAGCTTTGTATTAAAAAAGTATTCGAGACAAATATTATGTTAATATTATTAACTTACATTTCTTAATTGTAAATAATAGTAAAGCTTTGTTTGAGGGCATAGATAATTACCTAAATTAAACTTATTTAGAAAATAGTTTGAAATATTTGTGAATATTGCGGTACCTACCATATGGAATTATAGAATTGCTTGATTTTATATTTGCTTAATTATTTATTATATCTAATATTTATAAACTACCTATCCATATATTACATTTAAGATAATTATCAAGATTGTAATAATTATTGACATTAACAATTAGAAAGTTATTTGACAAATGTATTAAAAATAAGTATATGGAATTTCTTGATAAATATCTCTTAGTTATAATTAGTATGGTTTTAAGAAAGTACTTTCTAATAATCATGTAATTGTGCTACTTTTAAATGTTAATTTAAAATATGTACCTATGTCACAGGTTATTCAAGAAAATTGTCTTTTCTAGAAAAGTAAAAAAATCTAAGTTTCTTTAGAGAGGGTTAGCCTGTTTTTAATTATATATTTTTTCGGCAAACAGTCCACAATTTTCTTGCTTTATGTTTATAGATCACCGACAGTTACGCTATTTTGAAATACTATTGTAAAATTACGAAAATGTATGGAGTAGATACAGTAGTGCATATTGTAAGACACATAATTTATAATTATTTGTTTTATTATGTATTGTTATATTTTGTATTTTTTATTATATAATATACCTATTTAAACTATTTTAATTTATAATATTTAATATCTTATATTTTGTTTTTATAAATCGTTTTCTCATGGTATCTTGAGTTGCAAAGGACATTTTTTTTTAAAAGCCATAAATTAATTATCAATATAATAAGTATAACCACTGATTATATATATTACATAGGACACTATGTAATATGGTATAACTAATATTTTAATACTTATCTCATAATACACAGGTAATAAAATAAATAATTGCAATTATTGTAAAAAAATAACTTAGTTTTATTAACTAACTTAACTTTAAGTGTTTTTTTAAATTTATATAAATGGATTACCTATTTAATGTTAGTTTTGATGTTAATGTGTAATTTCAAGTGTCATGTGATGTAATTTAATTGAAAGCAAATGAAGGTTTAACTTAAGTTAAACAATGGTTGGACTCTAGAACTAGATCGATTTATCAAGATTCTTACTTGCATTTGAGTATTAATAAATTGAATACCTAATGATGAGTCCAGGCATAAAATAGGTAGTTCTGTGTAACAAGACATAATTACTCATTGTTTTTTTGTTTTATTGCATATTTGTACATTATACAACTTACTATTGTAAATTTAACTAATTTATAATATTATCTAAAGATAATTTGTTAATATGTTTTGTAATGGGCACTACTGAATAACGACTATAGAATTTAGTTAAAATGTTAATTTAGTTCGATAGTGTTATTTGAATTTTTTTAACCATTATTATTATAACATTATAGCAATTGGAACGAATGCAGTTTAGTTAAAGTGATTTTTCGGAATTTTCTTTTTTCAAAATGTTTTATTTTTGTATGCTTAATTTGATGATACATCCAAAAAAATTTGTGAAAACTTCATTTGGAAGTTATGGTAAAAAAAACTTGTTCAAAAAATTCAAAAATAATGTACCTATGTTTCAAAAAACAAATAGAAAAAATTGTTATAAGCGCGGTGACCTACAGCGTTGTAGGCATGCGTAGAACACCAACAATCGTGAACTTCGTAAGGCTATAACTTAAAAACTAATAATTAGTGATTACCTATCGCCAATTAATTTTTACACCATCGTTCTTAACTCATTAGTCATTGTAATATATAGGTTTTCGAAAAAAATTCGCATTGGAGTTAATCTAAATTTATTCCTGGTTTTTATTGTTTATTATTTTAGCCTATTTCTTCCAAACGAAAAAATATAAGTTATTGATTCTGATTTCACCAAAAACTTCTTTATGTTTTTACACACCAACTTAAAAAAAAAGTTTGAGGTACCTAATATACAAATGTTTTAAATAACTTTATAAATTGAGTTTTAAGATGGTTTATGAATAATAACTTGTACTAAAATACAATATAACTTAACTAAATAACTTTTAATTTGTATCAAATGAAGCATGTAAAAACACACGTATTTAAAAAAAAAATTCCAAAGAATTGTTAGGATGCCCAACCATTAATATTGTTTAATTAACGACAAGTTTAAATTTAGTTGGTTCTTTAAAAATAATATACTGATATATATAAAATACAAATAGTAATAACTTTCAAGCGATAAGGAGTTGTAGAAGATTTATTAAGAAAAATGTTTTAGTGGCACAGACTATTCGAATAATTTTCAAAAAAAAACAGGTTATTCAGTCGAGTATTTCATTATTTAAATGATTATTCGATAGTACCTACAATTAATTATTCGTAACCACCCATCATTACGGCTTTTATATTTTAAGGCGCAACATTTAGGCAATTTCTAATCTCGTCTTAGCAGCCTGTGAGATATGTGTCATACAGTCAGTCCTGTAAAGAATACTTTTAAAAAGTACTTGAGTAAATACTCAAATACATTTTTTTTTAAGTATTTAAGATACTACTCAAATACTTTAATTGTTAAGTATTTCAAATACTACTCAAATACTTTGAAAAAGTATTTGGAATACTTTTCAAATACTTTTGGTTTTTAAAGTGGGTTTATAATTATCGTAATATAAACATATAGGTAGTAGGTAATCTAATAGTTATCTAACAGTTTTACTGTTATTCAATAAATTTTTTTAGAAATCTGGTTTTCCCAAACCTTTGGGCTTCGGCTAACACAGAAATACAGAATATTAAATAAAACTATTAAATATTATTGTAGTTGACAATAATATTTTTTCAACCAATTATTTCGAATAAAAATGAAATGTTCGAAATAAAAAACCAAAGTATTCAATACCAAAAAGTATTTAATACAAAAAAAAGTATTTAAGATACCATTCAAAATACTTCATGCTGAAAGTATTTAAAAAGTTATTCAGTACTTAAAAAAGTATTTGAATACTTTTACTCGAATACTTTTACTTAAATACTTTACAGGACTGCATACAGTCATACTCTATTCCCCGTAAGTTTACCCACTTTTAGTTTTTTGCCCACGCAGAGTATACAATGAACTGTATTGTCACAACATATACTCTGCGTGGGCAAAAAACAAAAAGTGGGCAAGCTTACGGGGAATAGAGTATATAGTGTTGTAAACGATTATTATTGTGAGTGAATTCAATGCGAATACCACTCTCGTAAGCGCATGCATATGTCAATAACAATGAATATTCACTTTACGAAATTATTGTACGACAACTTACTTGATGTGGATGTATAAAGTTTTCTATCACATTATCAAAACTACTGATAGTTCGTGTCATTCTATTATTTCTAATGACATTTGACAGTAAGTAATTCTATGTAATATAATAATAATCGATAATATTTCTTTATGTCAAAAAATATCCCAGTCAAAAATTGCTCAAAATATCCCAAAACCAGAATATCCCCGCAAAAATATTCCATTACAAAATATCCCTCGTAAATATTAATTCAAAATTTAACTTTAAAAAGGATATTACGTGGCATATTAACAGTTCCATTCAGTAATTTACTATATATTATAATTAAGGTCTGAGTTATTTTTTAGAATTAAATCAGCTGAATGTTTTTTAAGGTATTCAATTGGCAATGTTGTAAAATTAACTTTTTCCAAAACAAAAATATTGGTTTCTAAACGCTATTAATTTTAGGAACTTTTATTTTTAAGTACCTACTTACCTAAAAAACACATATCATTAGAGAAAAATTATGCGTTTATTTTTATATTTTTGTTTAATACTGTGTAGAATATTGATCAATATATTGTTTTAAATTTTTCTTGAGGACTATTTTTATTTTATATTATTATATTATTTTATCACATCCGGAAATGATTATCGGGTGTGTTACCACGGACGCTGACAAAAGCTTTGGTCAGTCAGCAGTTGTACCGCAACAACGTTAGTGAAAAATGACTTGTTGATTTCTTAATTAATTATTTAATTGTTCTCATTGGGTATTTTCGTATAATGTCTAAAAATATTGAAGTGACAAGGAGTAATAAATTAATCCATTCGTTAATACATAATAAAATGGCATTGCACTATTGGAGTTGCTACCAAAATTTCCTTTTCGAATAGTAAAACTTATAATTAACATTATGTTTAAATTGTTGTACTTTTTAGGTAATTTTATTGCATACCTAATTCAATGTATTTTTCATTGAGCTAGTGATGTTTGTAATAATTAATATTTATATTGTATACCCGTGTTCCGTAGGTATATACTAATCGTTTAATTCAATTTTATAATTTAATGTATTTAACAATATTAATATTAATTCTAATTAAGTCTTAATATTAATTATTATGTAATAACGCATAAATAAGGTAAATATAAAAACGACTCCAATGCGATAGGCGGAAATACATTACAATTTTAGGGGCTAACATTATTAACATCAATGTGAGAGGGGGGGGAGGGGCTTCGATTCCACACAACTAAAAAAGGAGGGGGTTTGACGGACTTTGGGGAGTAGAGGGGGCTAACTCTCTAGATTTCCGCCAATGCACCGGTCGATAGTTATATTAAAATCGGATACTAAAGTTAAGAATCTGTATTATTCTTGATTCTCCACACTTATAAGTGCTGCAGGAGAATAATACCAGATGTAAATATTAAAATCACTCTATTACCTTCCTCCAAGTGTTAGGAGGGCTCTTCCGAGAATATTCAATCAAATACACTGTACAAAATAATTGTATGCATAATACTAGCTCATATAATTTAATATCCGCAATCAATATAAAATATTATATTAAATGCCTTACTTGACTCGCAGCTGTCTCTGGGTTATGATGTAGCAGTTGTAGGTGACACGATAAGTAAATAATACTTCAAAATACACGAATCGAAATAATAAACACACTGATTATTGCTCGTCACAAGGAGTCTAGTTGTCGCTCGTAAGATTCGGTATTGGGAGGTTGTTACCGAGATGGCTGGTGCTCATGCGCTGGTTAAATGGACGACATAGATAAGTTGACCAGAGAGGGGCAGGCGGTTATATCAAAGGTTTTTGCGTATCCCGGCACTAGATTTTCTCTTCTGTGGCAAACCCTTTTTCAACAATTCCTTTTCTCTGGCGATCTGTAAGAAAGCGCCACGCCCTACGCTCTACTGTTGCAAGTACGTGTCAAATTCGTGATCGTATAACACGGATCGTACCTTTTTGTCAGTGACGATCATTTTATTGGGGATGTCCCATTTTTACGATCGACAGTTTGACTGTTATTTATTACAGGCACAGATCCAGAGCAAAGATCTGGGGGGGGCCCAACAATTTTTTTACAACACAAATACAATTATAATAAATTATTATCCTCTATTCTTAATTTAAAAATTTTGTTTTAATAGTAGGTAAAAATGTGATAAATAAAATAATACTTATATATTAAATAACAAAGTCTAAAAGCCTTTTTACATTGTCACTTTTTCCAAATCTGTATTATAATAAATTATTTTTATAATAATTTTTTAATTATAATACAACCAATTACTTTTTTTTTTAAGTTATAATATTATTATTTATCTATGACCAGGTGGTGGTCACTAATTTTAAAATGTACATACCAGATTCACAAAATACGAAGTAATACCACGAGCCTTTTTCTTAGGCGGTTCTGACATTTCAAAATATTATGTTGAAGTTAAATAGTTAAACCAAAATCAAAAACACAAAATGGTTAAACGAGTTAAACTGCGACAGTGGACAATAGTCATGAAGAATAGAATAATTATTCGGATTCAACTTAGTATTATAAACGATCAATGACCAATGTAATTAGTAAAATATAGTAAAATATATCATAATAACACAGTTCTAATCATTTATCATACTATCATAAACATATTAATTTAATAGAAATTATTTTATTATGCCTGTTCTAATAAATTATAGTACCATAATAGTTTAATCAAATTCAATATATTATTTTGATTTTCCGGGGACCAACTTTGGTGGTTATGTGGCGCACTCTTGTGGTGTTATCAATCAACACGTTATTGTAAAATTACAATATTGGAATCACTGTCCACCATGAACTAAGATAGTAGATATTACGTATAATAATATATTATATTATCAGACATATATTATGTGATTTGAAATATAGTAATATAGTAAGTTTTAGGATCTGTATAATTATAAAAAAATATGTCTAAAATATGTCTGGGGGGGG
>NC_042493.1:44527295-44544904 GCF_005508785.2 Acyrthosiphon pisum
CCTAACCCCCCCCCCCTGGACCCGTCCCTGATTTATTATTCTATTACGTTTTAGTTTATTTGTTATAATGATGTGTGAGCATAATATCATAACAATATTATGATATAGGTACTATACGAGGTTAGACCAGGTGCGGTAATGATTATCATAATCATTACAATATGATGAATACAATTTATAAGTTCAGCGTTCAGCCTGAATCATTCAGCCGTTCCGGGGTTCCCAAAAAATATCTAGAATAACATACTTTCCTACTAATTTATTTTGGAAAAAATCAGATTTTAACCTTTGGTGGAAAACATTTAAGCCTCTTTTACAAATAGTCATACCACCTCACACTAATGATCATTGACTACGTATAGATTTACACGATCCGCACGCAATCACATAGAAAAATGTCAAATTTAAACTCCTTAAAAACGGTAAATAACGAATTATTTAAAGGGCAACAGTTAGGCAATTTCTAATCCTTTATAACAACCCGGGATCCATGCGTTAGTTGTAAATGATTATTAGTGTGAGTGGGCCGAGTAAGGTACAACTTATGGCGAAAACGAAAAAAAAATGGAAAAACGGAAATGTTTACTCAAACCAATGTTTGACCAAAATCGATTTTGTTTTTCGGTTTACAACAAAAACAAATAATTATTTTAGTTTACTTGAAATTTTCTTAAAATATTTAAAACTATAATTTTCTACACATGGTATAATTTCCTAAAGATTTTGATTGTTGTTGAGCTATTTATAGACATTGGACATTTTCAATTTTTTTTTCCTATATATATCGAAAAAAATATTTTTTGTGGTTAAAAAGTTTAAAAATGTAATACAAGGTTTTTAATAATTTTTTATCATAGCTATATAAAAATATTAAAAATAAAATATAAGCACGATTTTTAATATTTTAAGCGTTGAAAGTTAATATGATAAAAATTTCTTCGAAATCACTTCGAAATATGGAAATCATTTTATAGTTAAAAATGTATAAAATATTAAATTTTAAAGCTAAGGATTAAACATTTATTACAAGGTTTTTCATAAGTGGTTCATCATATATATGTAACCAACAAATTTAAAAAATATATAAACACAGTTTTTTTTTTTTATAAAAATTTGAAATTCAATTTTGTACAAAATGAGATAATTAAACAAAGAATACATTTTGTTGTAATTTAAAAATAATATTATTCGTTTACTAACATTATTACATCATAGTGATTTACTCTTCAACGACGAGGTACACTCGACACACGTTTACGGTGCGGTGGAGTGGTGTCACATACTTTCCCCGTTTTCTCCTTCTTACAATAATTAAAATGTTTGAAAAATTAACCCAAATGTCCAGCTCTCTCGTTGTCAAGGGCATGGCATCGTAGGAACGAGCCACGCGTGACTTTAATGATAATATAATAATATTATAATACCATACCGTCTTCGGGCGCGTGTGTATACCTTACTTATACCTACCCTACTTACCTGCGGCATTTATTAAAATATTTGTCCAATGACAGCAAACATACGCGGTGGCGTATTATACACATAAAATATGCGCTTACCCGTGTTATTATGTACCCTCGCGGGTTGTCGTGCAGCACAAAAGTCGTACATAATATTAGGTTGAACTCGTATGGTCACTGTACGACTGAGGAGGAGGAGGAGGAGCACCTATTGCCCGTACACGACATTCGATGATTTTAAATATTAACGATCGACCACCGGTAAATGGGCGTATGGCCGAACTATCATTACCACGCTATTTAGGTCACCCGGCTATACAATGATTACAGCTGATGTACATATTAACAATATATATTTTTATGCAGGCACGAGGCACCGAATTTAAAAATTTACTACACAGCTATATAGTATATGATACCACACGAAACCTATCGATATATACCTGCGCGTTTGTACGTTTACCTACAATATCGTTTGACCGACCACTCCCTACATTATTTCGTCGTCGACGCGGTGGGAAAACGTCCCATGTGAAAAAACACGACTTTTTAGGGGCAAAAGACTTAATATTTTTAAATTAACGATTATTTAAACAAAAAAAAAAACTCGGTGTACTTGCGATGAAATTATTATTCACAAATAACATCATAATGTATAGCTGTAGCCCTTTACATCCTTTAAACTTAATACCTTTTAACTCAACATAATATTCTCCTTTTCAATCACATCCGTAATGCTCTATGCTATATCGCCAATGGCGTTTATAAAATTAACACTGATAATATTTTATTTTTTTAAAATAAAACTTAAAACAAAAATTATAGACAAAAAAATAATTAATACTTTTTTTGTATATAATACTGCCGATGGGTGGAGGCACGGCCACCGTGACATATACACTATGAATGCTTGGCAATTTTTTATTAGTACAAATAATTTTTTTCCTGTTAATTTTTAAATTTTTTGTATTTTTCAATAAATTATCAAAAACCAGTGAATCAAATTATCGAACTTTTGAAAACGCTTTAGTACAAACAATGTTACATTTCAATAAACTGTAAAAATTTGATGATTTTACAACAATTGTAAGACACTTTCGTTTTGACTCACGCTTTTTTGTTAAAAATAAAACTTAGAATAGCTTAACTTAGAATTTCGAGTAGTGTGTTATGTAACACTAAATACTTATTTATCATTCACGTGTCATATATGGATATATGTATTGGCTTGGCAAGTTAATCAAATTTTTCAACTCCGTTAAGTTAAGTTAAAAAGTCTGCAGAAAATACAAAATATAAACACGTAAAAACAGGCCAGACAAACTCGTGTTTGACGGATTAAAATTTTTAAAATAAAAAAATTAACGATTTCACTAATGCATGACTGTCGACCGAACGCGATATTATGCAGGCACGAGGCACCGTATTTAAAAATTTACTACACAGCTATATGATACTGCGCGATAGCCAGCTTATACATTTGAAAATTTAAATAAAATATCGTTTGGCCGACCACTCCTACTTTATTTTGTTTTTGACGTGGGAAAACGTTCCATGAGAAAAACACGATTTTTCTTTATAGAGACAAATAAGTTATTTATGAATTATCAATTGATCGATTTAACCAAAAATATACTCGGCATAAAAATTATATATACCGGGCAATTTTTTAAACATGATCACCCTCATTTTTACCCTTAATATTACATTTATTCAAATTCTGATTTTTAGAAATTTTGAGTAAACGTAAAGACCACATTTTCAAATTACTGATATTTTTTGTACTACTTAAGGTGTGTCCTGTAGCGATACAAACATATTTTTTTCAAATGAGACCCCCCATTTTATTGTAAATTACTTAGCGGGCATTTTTCTTGAAAATGTTGATGTATCTAAATCAAAATTCTAATAAGTAGTTCCTAAGTTATTAAAATGTTTGTACTAAGGATAATAATCATTAAAATATATTATGGTTTTACAAAAATATAAGCTACATTATGCAATATTTAGATTTAGTATTCATCATATACTTGGATAATTTTTACTTATTATTTATAATGATATAGATTAATAGTAATTACTAACATTTTCAAATCATCTAAGCTCATAAGCGCAACTAGGGTTGAAATTCCGGGGGGCTAACAAAACTAATTATTTAAAATAATCCATATAGGGCTTATATCTAAATCAATAAGGGATATTCTTGAGGGGGCTAAATCTTAGTCGGGGGGGACGAGGGGCGCTAAGCCCCATAAGCCCCCCCTAGTTGCGCAAATGTCTAAGCCCCCAAATCTATTTAACCCATTATCATAGACATATTAACCTTAATATACAAAGTTATATAACTAAAAAAATACTTGTTCATATTTTGATTAGATACATCAAAAGTCTCAAAAAAAATATCTTCTGGATAATTAAATATGAAAAACGATTTCCCTATTCGAAAAACAGAAGTTTGTATTGTCAAAAGGGTACAAAAAATATCAAGTATTTTAAAATAATATGGTCTCGATGACTCCATACTTAAAGTATCGGAATTTGGATATATATATATATTCATATGTTTAATTTAAGCATAAAAATAGGGTGAGCATGCTTATAAAATCAACCTGTATTTTTAAAAAAAGATAACATTATGTATAGAAGTATATGAATTGCTAAAAATATTCAAGGGTTTTCTTTTTTAAATTCAATTATAATGAAGATGTATATAGGTATATATAGATACATACATTATTAATAAAGATATTTAAGAGGAAGCTACACACACATAAATTGTAGTATGTAGTGAGAAAACAGGTTTGCGGTAATGAAGAATATAAATAGTAGAAGCTATAATACTGTACGTCCTATGCTTAACTAAAATCATAATACGTGAATATATGACATTTTTATGCAGCTGGTAGAAACCTTATCATTTAGTAAAAATAAAAATTTAGCTTAGTCAAAAATTTGTAAAAACCATAGGGGTAAAATAAATTATGAATAAGTTTAAATTGTATATCAAACATAGCAAATAGAAACTCAAATGTCTAAAAATTAGCCTTGAAAATGAGGGAATTTTTTTCGGGGACTCGTATGTTGTAGACAGTCACCAGTATTATTTTAATATACATAATAATATTATGTAGTATAGATGTGTAGAACCATATTTAATAGCAATTAATTAATTGTTAATACTTAAAATATGTCATGCACTCATGCCAATGAAGCAAACAAAGCAACATTATATTTTTAGTTTTTACTATTTAACACCTCCGTCACCGCCCTGCATTGAATGTTTGTGTTTTTAAACTAATAAAAGTGGTTATACCTTTAGCGTAACTTTATTGCGCTGGGGTATTATTTAATTTTACTATAGTCATTATACCTTAGCACAGAGATTCTGAAATTGTTTTTCTTGTATAGGTACCACGGTACCACTTATGAGTTATATGTATTATGGATTGATCATGTATCACTCTCATGACTAAAAATAGAAATAGGTATTTAACAATAATAATGTATAAAAAAATATTTTGGTACTTTCAACATTAAATTTAGTACCTATTTACAGAAAACATAAAATAATATTAGATCCGTTACATAATATAAGTAAAAATATTAATTTATTAATTTTCCGTTATACCACCACATGGATCTCCGTGTACCACTATGTAGCCGTCTACGTACCACTATAGTGGTATGTGCATCACAGTTTGAGAACCGCTGGGCGCCTGGGCCAAAGACTCGACGAGGGTAAGACGTCGTAGGTTTAGCGTGTGTCACTTAATATGGGTAATACGACAAAACACAAATTGGAAAACTAAATAATAAAGAAATACTATATTTAGAATTTGTAAATATATGATTCAAAACATCCTTACGTTTCAATAATCATTAGTTAGTACAGTTTTAATCACACGGCGTTATAGATAGGCAAAACATATGCATAAATTGCCGTGAGATCATTTTAGTTTATTTTTCAAAGAGTAAATTTTTTATGTTCTTAAAAGTTTAAAATATTATTTTTATATGCTCTAAAAAAAACCTGAAAATATTCTTTCAATAATCCTTGAACTGGTAAAATGTGCTTTTTTTACTTCAAATAATTTAAAAATCTGTTCACAAGATATTATAAAAAACATAATATGTATAATTATGCATAATAATATTAATAATATACCTATGTTTACATTAAACTTAATACATTTATATGCTTCCGCTTGAAAATAATGATTTCTGATCTTTTCTTAAGTATATTATTTAAATGCAGTCACATTTGAAACAATTATGCAATTTAAATAACTAAACTATTTTTAGTTTAACAACAAACAAGTTGTTGAACTATTTCTATAATTTTTATTTATTAAATTAAAAACATTTTTTTTTCCTGCTATAAAATAATTACAATTCAAGAAATGAAGAAATATGATATGAATAATAATACAATATATTCTTAAATATGAAATATAGGCTGAATATTCTCTTATACTAAAATATGCTTTAATATATAAAATACATTTTTCCTAAATCAATATATTCTATGGATAAGACTGGACGTCATCACCCTCTTTGAGCATAAACTTAATTAACATATATTGAAAAACCTAAAAACCCATTTCCTACTCATAACTCATAAGTATATATATTATTATTTATGCATTCAAATACATATAATACATTAAAGGTCAACCAAGTTTGTTTTTAACGACTGAATACAATTTTAATATAAAAAGAAAATCAATTAGCAATACCTAGTATTTATTTGTATGGACAAGGCTATGGTTCCGTATTCGTTCTACCATCGGAGTACACGCAACAGAGTGGTTCGAATGCGTTCTGCCGTTCAAAATCAAAATCAATTAATGTCAACATTTTCTTTAAATTAAATAAGTAAAAAAAAAAATTAAATCCATAAAATATAATGATTATTGTCAATAAAAAATTAATTAAGGGGCCTGCGTGTAAACTATTTTGCCCATCATAAACATATCTTACAGAAAATACTCACACCAGTGAATGATAAGATTTCAATATCTATTATTTAAAATACCATTTACAGGTGTACCGGATTTTGATTTACAAAACTCTATTTCTAACCACCGTAGATCATCAATTCATGGTTGGAAATACATTTTTTGGAGTTTGTCCTGGTACTGACTGAGGTCTTGTCACAATTTTTCAATTATATTGTCATACGAGTGGAGTATGACAATTATTGTCGTGTATAAATAATTTTTTCATGTGTTTTAGGTTATAGAATAAACATCTTACATCCTTCACCTCTTAATATGACTACTTACCAGTTTTGAAATAGACAATTTTGTTAGAGAATTCTGGTTGATCTAGACACATGTCAAATTTATCTTTCCTCATTAATCTCTTTTCAGACAAAAATAACACCCCTACAATCGTAGTTCTTGTTAGTTTCAAAGTCCCGTTACGCGTGCCCTAATATTTAATAATAATAATACTGTATTATCTTGCACCATTTGTTTTTATCCTTGACGACCTTAAATAAAACTTCAGTATCTTATCACCTAGCGACGTGCGTATAAACTGACACACATATCTGTACACAAACAACACAATATGGGTATTATAATTTAATACATTACAAACAGACGTCCACATGAACTACTGAACACGAAATTAACTTACACAATCGATTCGAGAACACGGACAAGTAATACACGTTAACATTAAATACACATTATAATACAGATCACGTGAACAAATCCAATTACACGAAACCGACATCATGGGCCGGAAAATATTGGGTTGTGACCCCGTCGCCAGATTCGAGATTCCCGGCAGCAATGACCCGACCTGCGCTGAGTGCTGCAAGATCACTGAATATGCCGTGGACCATACGGTCTTGGATTGCACGGAAGGCGCGAGTCCCCCGAAGAGTGTCCGGATGATGGGCTGCTATTTAGAACCCCGCCCAGTCGATGGGCACATCATGGACAAGAAAATTCTCGATTACACCAACTCGGGATCCAGGAGTCCGGGGCCGGCGGCTTACTGCGTGACGACCACGATCGGACCACGAGCCACCGATCCGTCGATCGAAAAGAACCCCGCGTACTCTATGTCGGGAAAGAAATCCAAAAACGTAAGTGATAAATACCCTCGGAACGGTATAATGATAAAACCTATATTACGCTACTCAGACAAACGAATCAATCTAATGTTCGACAGAAACATGCAGCTCTAAGCGTTCTTTTTTAACGAAAATAGATTCATACGATTTAAAACCAATGGTTTTGAAATTTTTGTAAAATCACCAGAATATGTACATGGTTTACAGAGGAAAAAATTATCTTTGTTAAAACGATTTTAAGTTCAATAATTTAATCCACTATTTTTTCATAATTTATTGAAAAATTAAAGGAAACATATATTTTACAAATTCACAGAAAAAAATGATTTGATCTTGGTAACAAAAAATGGCCACGATTAGCATGATAAATAATTTAAAAATGGATAATATTCTTCTCTAATATTTTCTATGACAATTTAGTAATTTTATTATTATCACATTTTACATTTAAACTTTTTTAGAAAAGTCTAAGTCCACGCGCCACTGGCATTTAATTTGTTACGTGCAATGCCGTCCAGGCTATAATAAAATACAGTTATGTATTGATATAATGTAATAAAACGAGTGCGAATAGCTCATTTTTTTAGGGGGACTAAGCCTCCCCCACCATAATATTATATATAATGCATAGTACTATGTACCTACTAACTTTTGAATTGAGGGACTTGGTAAAAATCTGCAGGAACCAAGTCCCCTTAACTCTCAAATGCCCAACATTTAAGCCAACGTGTAATAACTTATAACTAATAACGGTTTACCACACAGACGTGTGGGCTCGGCCCAGGACCGGCGTACGACACCGTCGGACTTAGCCGCGTGGGTAAACACCGAGTGCCGGGTGGCCCGTTCGGCCTGCGGGCGTTTGGCTCCGAATTGGCCTGCACCCCCAGCCCCGCTCAATACTGCCTTAAGTCAGAGCTTTTAAATATTGGCCATCGGATCGGACCAAGGCCTGGCGCGCGGACCGGCGATCGGTACTGCGGACCGGCACCGAACGCGTACAATCCGTCATGCTATGACTGTGGGCTGAAAACGTCGCTTGGACGGCGGTTGAAGCAGCCCAAGGTGTGTCCGACACCCGGCCCCGGACAGTACAAATTACCGCCAGCCGACTTGTATCTGCCTGGCCGGTTTTCGAACGGAAAAACGATTGGCAAGAGGTTTGCCAGCGGCTGCAAGCAAGTGACACCAGGCCCAGGCGCGTACGACGGAAAACCCGTGAAATGCTGCACCAGGTTCTCGTTCGGCAAAAGGTATCCGGACACGGTGCCCACATTTAGCGTCACTGCCGACAACCAACACTTCCGGTGTTGAACGCAGACTGAACCGAAATGCGTATCGTCTTGATAGATTAAAAAACAGCTACTATCACAGTGACAATTAATTGTTTTAAAAAATAAATATATTACACCGAAATGTAACATTATTCAACACTTTGTTTTATATTAAATTTCGACCTAAAAAGGGTATTACCATTGATTATGAACACTTTATTACAATATTGTTATTATTATTAGTGTTCATAATAAATGGCATTACACTTTTTTTATTTACAATCTATATTAATAAATACAATCATGGAGAAAGAAAAAAATGACAAGAGGAACGTGGCTAGAGGGAATATCCAGTGATATTACTCAGCAATATGTACAAAAGTAGTAATAACATAGTCTAGTCCAAGTTCAAGATTATATTATACTGTATAGCTAGGTGTAACACCTAGGTGTTAACTCCTCTATAGATGGTGTGACCTTTCGCCATCTCTAGCGATGGCGGCTCCGCTGTCTTGCCGAGTAGTACTGTAGTAGTAAGTTAGTTGTTGCAAAAAGGCGAGTAAGGCGAGTGGTCACCTGCACTGTCTTTGCGATGGACCAGAGCCTTTCTTCTTGAGTGATTTATGAGTATATTCAATAAAGTGTTTTTGTTAACTGTTGTTTGTTTGTTTATGTTGCTTCTCTTTACCTTAGAGGGAAGTCAACATTAATTGTCAGAAGTGGGATTTGTTCCGAAGAACGTAGTGTGCTAGACCGTGAGGTTTCCGAGACGATAGTGTGGTGGTTTTGACCTGAAACTGCACAGGCACACCTTGATATTTTCGTGATAGTTCGTTTTGATAACGCGTTAATTATAAGAACAAGAATGTAATTAATTTTTTTTTGAATATGTAAATAATATATACTAACCAGTTACAAAATATTATATTTTTTAAGATCAGAAAATTGTCTTTTTATTTTAAAAAAATTTAAAATATAGTGCCTCAAGTTTGTTTAAGTGAATGTAATATAGATTTTTTATAAGAAAAACATGAATTCCCGTGTTGTCAATATTCATTGCAATAACATGGGGCAAGCAGAAAAATAAAAAAAAACATAGAAGGAATAATTTGACAATGTACTATGGCTCAAATGCATTAGAAATTAATAAACCAAACCTTAAATAAAAGAAAAAATGTCAAATTGTAAATACATCTAGATTAATTAGTCTTAAAGTTATTTACAGTATAATTTCAAAACTGCCCCAAGTAGGCCCACTTGACGATAATTAAAACATGATAAAAAACTTAAAAGTCCATCATGTGTTCATCTATTGTTAATATTTCAATAATATAATATAATAGGTGCCTACAATAATTTATTCCGAATGTATATAAATGGGTGGTCGATAATAAATTCATTACAATCCTGAATAACACATATATCTTACATTTAGACTTTAAATTATGTCACTTATATCTTGAGGGGATTCAATTCCGTCAGTGTATTATCAAAGGCGTCCTCGGATATATTAATCAGGGGGAAGGGGCTAACTCAGGTTAAGTAAAGATAATACAGTATACATATATATATATATATATATATTTTTTACAAGTGATAAACAAATTAATATTAACTACAATAGAGGTAGGCATGGTCCCGTCATGGTCCTCTGGCACCCCCCTAAGGTGTTCTATTTTACCAAAAGACCTCTATTATGATGTATATCCCAGTCATCGGGTAAAACTTCTGAAAACATGTATTGAAGTCGTCATGAAGTTAACTTGAATGAGAATTTTCCACTTTTTAGAAACTGAGCTAAGCCCTTCAAAATATTAGATTTAAATTTTGAATACCTATAATGAATTTTAAAATATTAATAATTTTGAAATAAAATTGGAAAATGTAAAAAGTGGTATTCAAGTAGGTAAACTGCATGACGAATAAATTATGTTTTCAGAAATGTAATCGGATAAATAAGTTAGTGTAACGATTAGATAAATATTGATATACTTTTGACCAAAAAACAAAACAATTAATACTCATGTAGTGCGTTTTACGACTTGTATCAGAGACCATTTATATTAGTATATTACACACACTAATAATCACTTATAATACGCACACATTTACAACACACGAAAATAGAGAGAAAATTGCCTATATTGAACTCCTTAAAACGGTCCTTATCGAATTCACTTAATTAATTGGTACTTCGGATACCTACCTAAAATCTTTATAATTTTTACAACAGCCTGCATACTGTTTAATCCATTGCGAGAATAAAGCTAAAACAATTACGGTTGAATTACTTAAATGAGCCGCATATTAGTTCGTGAAAAAAACATTTTATATATAATAATATGGCCTTATAAGCAGTAAAATAATAAGTCGACTATGGTGGTATCCGATGAAATTTAGTTTTATAAAAACAGTGCCTTAAATATAAAAGTGACCATGTTTTTTCTATAATGGATAATTGAGTCCTATAAAACAAATCAAGTCCTATGAAACAAAAAAAACTCAAAAATAATAATATATCCTTATAATCCTTAAACATCTTAGTAAATGTTTGTGAAAATCAAAATACTAGGGCACTTTATAACTTAGAAATATTAAAAATTTTAACTTCAGTTCATTGCCTATCAGAAGCTAGAAATAGTTTGTATTTTCGTGCAACTTAAATTTTGTAATCATGCGTATGATGAGTTATCAGTTTCAATCACTCAAAAATATTGTTCTCTAAAGCGGCGATTCTCAATATTTTTTAGTTGTGTTGACCACTGTTTATGTAAAAAAAACTCTGAAGATCACTATACAGGTATAAATAAAAAACTTTAAAATAAAAATATTTAATTATTAAAATAGTAAATTGTTATATAATTTATTATTGTTAATAAACTTATGAGTTAATACCGCCTTACAGTAAGATGATGTGAATAGATTTGTAGTATAAATTTAAAATAGGCGACAGTTTAAAATTAATCTGAATGTTTTGAACATTTTATTATGTTTATAAAACAAATTATTATACGTTAAAGTATCAAGTCCTCTACAAATAGTAATTTTGAATTACAAAAAATTCACTAAATTTGTTATTCTTTGTATACCTATCTAATTTTGTACAAAATTAATCTTCAAATGCATGTAAAAAAAATCCGTGGATAAATAAATTAAATATTTGTAAATATTTTTAATAACAGCTTATGAGTCACTTTGAATATACTGTCAAGCTTTTTGACCAAGACATTTTTTATTTTGGTCGATATTTATAAAAATAAAAAGGTGGGTAAGTGGATATCGTTCCACTGTAGAGAATTCAATGATAATTAATATTGCATACGAAAAATGATTCTTATCTAAGACCTCAGGGTGACCGGGTCTGTTAACGTTATGGTGTGAATAGTTTCCTATAGTCCAAATAATTAATAGCCAATAGCTTAAAATTGATATAAATGTTTTAAATATTTCACTGTGTATAATATAAAATAGAATAATATGCGCAAAAGTTATAAGTCCCCACAAATAGTAATTTTGAATAACGCAACAAAATAACTAAAATCGTTAAACTTCGTTTAAATATCTAGTTGTGTACAAATTCAAATTTAAATTGACTATAAAAGTGCTATACTCATATATTTTTTTTAGATTTTTAGGCCACAAAATAATCTCCTTATGAGGAACCTTATATGAAATGTTCATGCTTTAGCTATTAAAATTGAAAATTTTATACATTTTTAACTACAATATAATTTGCAAATTTTCGTGATTTTGACGAATGTTGTCAAAGTTTACTCTTTAATTAATGATTATAGAACAAAATCCATACCTATGTACTTATATTAAATATTTTTTAATAGCTTTAACAACAACTTATGAGGAACCTAGTATTAAATTCCCAAGCTATTTGACCGAACGAAATTTTTTGTTTCGATATTCATAGAAAATAGAAAAAATGTTTCAAATATCTTTGCTCAAATATTCGCTCTTTTGAAAACTATAACGTGTATAGGAAATGGTAATGTTAACATTTATAACTTTTTTAAACGGATTTATAGCTTATTGTGCGGGCAAGTACCATGGTGTAAACAAATACCATGCAAATGCTTGAAGTCTATAACCCTATGTTATTAAGTTCTATAATAATATGCCATTCAGTCAGACATTTGATTGGGAATTAATAGGACGTAAGAACAAATCTGCAGTTATAGCCTCAATAATAATATAATGATATAATATTATATTATTGGAACGAACACTCTTAGGAACAATTGAACTGCCGGACACATGCCACCATAGCTATTATATTGTGTGGACCGTAGACGAATATAATTGAAACCACTTCACTATAAATTATATGATGATATTGTATTACCTACCTATTATACGAAATGGTTAGTTTCTCATTGACTAGACCGATTCAATAGCGCATAGAAACAACGACTAGAAATACCTCGACGTTCATTAGTATACAGACGAAAATATTTGTATTGTTTGTTTTCGTAACTCATAGAATAGTTTGGTAAGAAAAAAATCACGATATCGATTAAAAACCAGCGAACCGGTTGTTTAAAATATTCAGTAAATTAAAAGAAACCAAAAAAATTGTATGATATTCAATTATTGGAATAATCCGCCCGTATAGGCATTTCTAAAAAAACAAAATAAATAACTCAAATTCTTATTGTCGACTTAATTTTGTTTATTACCGACTGTTACTTTTGTTTCACTATACCGAATAATCATTAAAAAAGAAAAAAAAAACGTTAACTTGATTTTACTTTTTAAAAATTTAATTAATTCAACCATGATGTGTATTTTAAGTTGAAAATAAATAATAATAATAATAAATTGATAATTATTATAAGGAACAAAGTATGAAAGGATACCTATTCAACTAATAGATGAATATAATATAATATACAGTAGTATACATATTATATAGGCATAACATAAGTTTTATTTTTTCAGACTAATAAATAATGTAACTATACTTATACCTTGTAATTATAATAATGTAGTTAAATTTTATTTTTAGATTTAGTAAACGTAATAAAAAGATTTTTGTTTACGTGTATTTAAATAAATTAGTATAATTAATTATTGGTGGGCTTGAGAGTTTATTTTTTATGTAAATACATATTCTTTATAAGACCAAACTTTATTAAAACATTAAAATTACTTTATTTAAATATTGATCAACATTGACAAGTGTAAAATCCGTTTCAAAAGATTTCTAACATAATGAGGTTACTTTTATTTTACTTTTTTCTTTTTACATATTTCTACAGATAATTTTATATTTTCTGATATAATTTCAAATTAAATCAATGGATTTTCACAGTAGCCATCAATGTATTTAATCTAAATACAATCAGTGCCGCAGGCAGGGATTCGGGGGCCTAGGTGCACGTCAAATTTTGGGGCCTCTGTTTCCTATAAAAAATAAAATAAAAATGGCAAATTTAAATTTACTTGTTGGCTCAATATTATATTATTTTTTTTGTTAAATTATTTTGTAGATAATATAATATAAAGTATAATATATTAGTAGTACATAATATTACAATAATAAATAATAATATTAGAATAAAATATAATATAATAATAATAATAATAATAATACAGATAAATATAATAATAATAATTTAATTATATAGAATTAAAGTTGTTCGATAAAATCATTAGTTATTACAAAAAATAAAATTTATTCATTTGAGATAATAATTTTTTCTTGCTTTAAATTAGCTATATTAACAATAATTTTTTCGATTTCTATTTCCAATGTTCATTGTTTTTTGATGTCGATCATTGTAATATTAGATAATCAATCTTGAATAGTAGAATTCCTCAAATACTTTTATATTAGCTTCAATTTGGAAAAACAACGTTCGGCAGATGACACAGTTACTAGTAAACTAAAAAAAGTCTCAAGAATCAATTTTATATGTCCCTCTGCTGAATGTTTATGGAATGCAACAAATCCTAAAAATAATTCTTTTATATCTATTTTCTGTTGGATATGATCAATACTACTTACTAGTACTTATATCTTAAATTACTTTAGTAATGTCTCGAGTTGAATCAATAATCAGAGTAAAACATATCACTGCTCTTATTTCTTGGCATATTAATATATTAGCTTTGAACATTTGTAATAGTACAATCATTTCATTCTGAATTTTGTATTTAATATTTTAATTAAATTTTCTTTGTGTATTTAGAACTGGATCAAATTCTGCGAATAGTCTGTCCATAAAAATTGTCTTCACAAGTTCCATTATTTTATTTTCCATCATTATCTAGTATGTTTACCAATTGTATAGTATTTCGTATAGGTAACGTACAAAATTTAAAATAATATTGTACTTCTAAATTCATTCACAGAAATTTTAGAATGATATCAAATTTAGGTATATGACATTGTATTAATATAATTTAGAGAAAAGTCTGATTGCCCTATCATAAAATGACGAGGATTCTGTGGGGGTACCTCTCTAATTAAGACACTGAATACAATATAATGATATTACTTGATATGAAAACTACATTTCTAAAGTGGTATACAATTTAAAAATTCTATAAACACTATTATTACAGATTTACCAAAATATAATGATCATAAAATAAAATCTGAATAAAATCTTGTCAATTCGGACATGTTTAATATAATTCCCAGATTCAATGAAATGTACAGTAGGTACTGTGTATAATATTATAATGCACTCAGAGTATAATTTTTTAACCATACTAGTTAGTAATTAGGACCGGTGTGACTTTGAAGTTCAGTGACCAGTTGGAACTTTGGGTTTGAGTTACGGTTTTATTAAGTTAATTTCGGTACTAAACATTTAAAATCTGACTTTTTAAGTCTTAAACAAATAAAGTGAAGAATTTAAATATTTGATACTTATTAATAACAATTTTCCTATTCTAAAATCAAAACTTAATTTATAAACGTACCTATGAAGGTACCTAAAAGGTTAGGTAACCTAACCTAACCTACCTACCTACATATCGAATTTATAAATTTCCAACGATGGGTAATACGTTGTTTTCGTTCAACATCATATGGTTTTACATGGTTTTTTGAGTGGTCCAATCATTTTTAAAGATCAATGATAACATTATTGTTCAAAACATAAGTATACAACTTATCACAACACATTACACTTTATAATTTACTTTTATAGGAAGCCCCATCAATAAATCTATACATACATTTATTTGCGCTGAATAAAGCATAGGTGAGCATGCTTTGAGAATCATCCTGTATAATCTAATTATTAAACTATAATCATTGTTGATGCTGACTACTTTTAAATGAATTATAAATTAAATCAGTGGCGTAGCCAGGATTTTTTTTCAGGGGGGGGGCTGATCAACTTTTACACGTTTACACTTTTACCCTTTTACACATTAAATACATACTAGCACAGATAGATGTATTATATATGAATACAGTCACAATTTTTTTTAATAAGCATTTAGTTCAAATTTTGACCAATTATCAAAAAATCACGAAAATGTGGAAATTATTTTGAGTTAGAAATTCATAAAAAATTTTATTTTTAAATCTAACTATCTAAGATTTGATAATTTAATATAAGATTCCTCATAAGTTTGTCTACCTTTGCCAAAAAAAAAAATGTTTACCGGAAAGTCAAATTAAATTTTTATGAGCGTTTGAAATTCAAATTTTAACATCATTGGATATTCACTTGATTTCTCATGTAGCAATTTTCTTTATTGTATTTTTTTTTTTTATATAATATATAACAATACATTTTTATTTGCTTGGTAAAAAACATGAAAATATAATATACGGCCTCTAATATATTTTTACAATAGCTGTTGAAAAATATTAAAATTACATATGCACATTTTTTTTCATAAATATTTAAAGTCTTAATTTCGACAAAATGTATTAAACTTAAAATTTAAAATGCGGGTAAGTGGATGTCACTCTGATTGTATAGTAGGTTACAAGTGGGTCAATGTATAATAGATTGTATTAAACTTAAATTCAATGATATATGATAGTTAATTGTATCCAGGATAAAAAAATAAATAAAAACCATTGTAAAACCATTAGCTTCTAAAATGATTAAGTAGTTAAAAATGTACCTATATATATTAATAAAAACAATATAAATAATATAATAGTATCCTAGGCTGCCAAACCGTCTCTGCTCAGAACCGTTTTTTGCACACATGATATATATCATTGAATTTAAATTTACAGTCATCCACTTGTAGCCTACTGTACAGCAGAGCGACTTCCGCTAATCCCTATTCTTTTGTTTATTTTCAAAAAAAAATGGTGTCCCCCCCCCCCATTTAAGATTGCACATAAACTTGTACATTTTTAAATATTTTAAATACAATTTAAGACTTTTTGAGCGACTATCATAGACCATTAAAATAATTTTTAAATTTTCTTAACATTTCGAGGGGGGGGCAGCCCCCTCAGCCCCCCTTCCTGGCTACGCCACTGATTTAAATATATTTAAGATTTAAAATTTTAATTTTTTCAATATGTCATTGAAGTTGCATATATCAAGCCCCTTAAATATAAGATGTGTGACGTCTTCTTAATCATTTTTGTAGGATAAGATCTAAAAAAAGATTTGACAAAATATGTCAAAAGTATCTTTAGTTAGCTAATTGCCATAATCATTGTAAAGGCATTAGATTAAGATGGGAAATTTTTATTTATTATATTATACTATTTAGTATTTACCATTATAATATTATAAATGTTCATATTTAACATACATATTGAATATTGAATTAATACGTTTATATGTG
>NC_042493.1:44544954-44557892 GCF_005508785.2 Acyrthosiphon pisum
GTACACGGTCTTTTTGTCACACACAGTATGGCGCAAATCATAGTCAACTAACAAGTCGCAATAAAAATATAATAACTATCAATTTCGTTTATCGAGCAGCAATTATTAGAAACACAGTTTAAAAATAACCCATAGTTGATTTTTTACGATCACGCACACGGTCTTTTTGACCGTATATTAATACGTAATGTCTGGTAATGAACTTTGAACACTTCTATATTACTGACATCAGATCGTATACAGTTAGGAGTTGTATCTAATTTTAGTTTATCACCTAATTAGAAGGTACCTTGGTTGGATTAGGTTAATATTTCGTATTTTGGAAACAATGAACAAAATTCTGAAAGCCCGGTCTTTTTGACCGTGAAGCGTGTGCTCTATGGTTAATCATTTTTGTAGGATAAGATCTAAAATAAGATTTGACAAAATATGTCAAAAGTATCTTTAGTTAGCTAATTGCAATAATCATTGTAAAGGCATTAGATTAAGATGGGAATTTTTTATTTATTATATTATACTAT
Source organism: Acyrthosiphon pisum (assembly GCF_005508785.2). NCBI lineage: Eukaryota > Metazoa > Arthropoda > Insecta > Hemiptera > Aphididae > Acyrthosiphon > Acyrthosiphon pisum. Next base: position 44,545,476 of record NC_042493.1, read on the forward strand.
ATTTAGTATTTACCATTATAATATTATAAATGTTCATATTTAACATACATATTGAATATTGAATTAATACGTTTATATGTGTATAAGATAAAATCTAAATAAAATAATATAATAAGTATAATACATAGTTAAAATAAAATATGTTCATATTTGTCATACTTGCAATGAAAAATTAGACGCGATACCTTTTAAATATTGAATTGTTGGAATTTTATAATAATCACCAACAACATTTTTTAATTTTTCCGCAGAATCATTACATTTTATTTCACGAACGTATAACACTATTAATTTGATGTAACTGCATATTCACTAACGTCTGTTGATTTTGAAGGACCACAATGAACTTCCAAATTGTTGAATTACACGACCCTAATGGACAATTGAAATCAACAAGAATTTTAGGATTAGGTAGAGCTAAGCAATTTCTTTGTCTCGTTCTTTGAATTGTACGTTTCAAATGTACGATCTGTGGAAGTGCATAAAAAACAATTGGAATTACAGAAGATGACGACTCACTAATTATAATTCCAGCAGGATTATCTTGAGTTTCGACGGCACGCTTTTTAATATTTTCGACTACTACTTTCGCTCCGTTCTTAATTATATCGGCAACGCGATTATGATCGGAACGGCCTTTAATGATTTCTTCGTAGATATTTTAAATTCAAACGCCCTTTACGTAGTTTGTCTATACATCGAAAATATTCGACATCTTTATGTTTTTTTTTTCTGATATTATATTATTATATATTATATTATTTCTAATAAAAATTTAATTATAGGAAAAGTAAGTTTTCCTTGCTGTGACTGCATTACTCACACACGTTAAAGAACACATTAATATAAGAACACCGTCGAACGACTAAAATGACAAATTCAATCTAGGTATGAAGACAGTGACTTAGATAAGACAAATTATCATAAACGTAATCTTATCGAATCGTTATCACGGACTTATCGAATCCTAAAATATGTTACTGTAGTTTCACATAGTTAGTTGCCTACACAACCGATATAAAATATTTAAAGACGAAAAGGTAAATAATGGATTTTCGCTCATTTTTGTATTCACTCATTTTGTATTCGTTCTTTTTCATTCGCAGCACTTACGTTCACAAATTTTCTTTCGCTCAACTGTCAGGATAACATCAAATTTGCATTAAAAATATTATATTAATTGATTTAAAACACGGGGTTTTTTTAACACCTGAAATAATCATAACTAACTCGAAAAATGTACATTTAACTGTGACCAGAAAAGTGTATGAACCTGTAACATCTAAATTCAATAACTCGAATTTTCTTTCAACACCCGAAACCTAAAACAATAATTCCAGCGCAAAGCCCTGCCGTAAACACTTGAAATTTACACCACATTATTTTTATTTTATAATTTTCTATACGTATGTATTTTCTATAGTCGATTGAATTTTCAAAATATTTTTACTTATTACGAGTTGTTTACGGACATTTTGAATTTTCAAATTTTTTAGTTTTTTTTTTTTTTATAAATGTCAATATTATTCGTTGGGTTAAAGTGCTTGAAAATTGAATAAAAGACTCCTCACACATTGTAATAATATCAGATCAAGATTATCAAGATTTTTTTTATAAGTTCAAATTTTGACATAATTTATCAAATTTAAAATTTACAAATTATTTTGCTGTCAAAAATGTATAAAATGTTTAACTTTTATAGCTATTGAAAATTTAAGACAAAGGTTCCATGTAAGTAGTTAATTCTGTAATCAAAAAATCTAAAAATATACATAAACACAGTTTTATTCATAGTTATTTTAAGTTAAAATTCTGACATTATACATATAAATTTTTTTTTTACATATTAATAACTTAAGAAAAACGATTTTAGCTATTTTTTTGTCATCTTATAATATTAATTCAACTTACCAACTACTGTATTAATAATAAGTAAGAACAATTTAAATATAATATAAAATCTCCTAGACTGATAAACCGTCTCCGCTCAGAATCGTTTTCGTTTACAATGATATTTTATCATTGAATTAAAATGTAATACCACACATTACAGACTACAGTGACCCATCCACTGTGCAGCAGAACGACATCCACTCGTCCGATTTTTTTTGCATATTTATACTGAAATTCAAAGCTTTTGCAAAGTTAAAAAATATTCAATTTGTATTAGCTGAAATAATTTTGCTAGTTTTAGCAAACACATAATATTATATCGTCTGAATTTTTTAAGTTTATCAGGAAATACCCATTTCTTTGTACTATTTTGTTTGCTTCCACTTAGTATCTACGTGATTCAGCAGAAGTGAACTTACTGTACACGTATATCTAGGGATACCATGCAAGGAAAGTGTGGCGAAAGTTTGCAGTAAGTACTAAGTATCCCTTCGTCTATCGACGCCCATCGAAGCAATTTTACACGAAATTATATTTGAATTTTCGTTTTGAAACGCAAAGCTTATTATATTGTGTAGGTACTAAACTACAAAAGTGGATCAAAAATCGATAAAAAAAAATTTATATATAAAAATACCTAAACGCAGTTATACGCCCGAAATATGTTGGAAACTAGCTAAAAAAATATTATGAATATTCCGTTCAAGTATTGACGTCGGAGCATTTTATAACAATAATAACGAGTAACGTTCACGATTCATTCACCTGCACTACCTATACAGTGCAATACGAAGGTGAATGCCATATGAACACGCGTTCCACTGCACCTAGAAATCATATACGCATATCGTATTATATACGTCTTGATACGCACATTAGGTACATAATATAATATAATATTATATTATGTATATAGAAATAAACCGAAAATAAGGTTACCGGCCGCGCGTACACGCTGCTACGCATAATACAATGCGACTCGGCTGTAATAAAATAAGTAGGTAGATAATTTTAATGACGTACCATATTATTGAGTGCCTGCATAATATACGGCGACGACGATTTCGGAATATATTATGGGTATCTAATACCCGGTATATGGTATTCGACGAGCGCGGGTTTTTTTATTTTCAAGAGTGACAACCTTTAAAACGTCGTGCACCTACCTATTTAGTGAATTCGAATATTATTTGGATATCTACCTATAATATATTATTATAATAAGGATACGCGTTATCTATTAATTATTTACAGTTATATTATATCGTGCGTACCTGCAGCATAATTTATGTTAGGTATACCAGATGCATTATATTATACCAATTAAATAGGTAGGTACGCGTTTCGTTTTTCCGTTCACTCATTTCGAATCCCCCACGAGATCGAATATACAGAGTGATTAATTAATTAATTGATTTGATAATGAATTTATTCAAATTTTGATTTTAAGAAATAGGTATTGAGTGGGCAAGTACTTAAGGGTCAGGCGAACCATATTATTGTTGTCTGATATGGGTATTTGCATTTTTTATGCAATAAATGAGTATTTTGTATTGTGGCGATGCAAACTTCATTTTTTAAAAAATATAAACCGTCCTTTCTTATTGTAAACAAGCGAATATTACCCGAGATTCGCCAAGGGGTCGATGTAAAAGATGGACAAATTACACATAAAACATTATAAATGTTGTATGTCCACAGGCATTGATTTTATATTTTTTTACAGTGTTATACAATTTATTATTTTCTGAGCTATAAATAATTATTTTCTTTTATTTAAATTTTATATTATTTACATAATCATTTTCAATGTTATAAACGACGTGCGTACAAAATCGTCTGTATTTAATTGATTATAATTACTATAGACTATCGACTAAAATTTACTTTCTCCTTAATGTTAATAATAAAAAATTCATTAATATCATTGATTATAACATTACCTTTTACTTAATAATTTTCAAAACACCAGTCTATGTATTATTATGAAATGCAAAGGAAATCTACTGGTTTAGGTACGATTTTATCGTAATGGCTAATTGGGTTTCCCTATCGTGTAGCACGCCTATAAGTCCCAAATATATAATATATTAAATATATTAGATCTGCCATACTAAAAAACACCATATTAAAATGTTATAAAACATTAGGTAAACAATTTAAAATAATATTTAGAACCGAAAGTAATAGACCAGAACCGATATTATAGGTATATTGATGAAAAGCTGATGTCAAGCTTTTTAAAAACAATATATTGCCGTTAAAATAAACCATACCAAAAAACATCAATAAATGACGAAAAACGTTAAAAAAACAAAACATTTTTTTTTCAAACATTACCTAAACATTGAAAAAATAATTGATAAACCCTCAAAATTTGATATAGGTACCCTTAGAAAGCTGCTTTGTTCTATACTTTTCTCGTGTTCAAGATACGACCTTCCTGAGACTAGAGAATATCTATATTAAACTTCAAGTGGATCGGTTCGGTGATTCAATAGAAAACTCGTGACAACGGAAAAGCGAACACTTAAGTCTATTATATAGATAAAAGGACAATTTTGATGTACTTATAATATTGTTTATTATGTCAAATACGTAAATATTAACAATAATAATAAGTCAGATATTTTCAGTTTACCTACTAGGTATTTTTAGATTGTACGATATTGATTTGAAAAAAACGTTAATGTCCATTAATTTCAGGCAATGACGATAATCCCACCTTATTCAGCTATAATTGATAGAAATGTTTGTTGAATTAGAAATGGCCAACCGACCCACACAGTGCGTTGTAAAATCGATTTATCTAATCAGTTGGTACCATAAGTCCATAACAATAACTTACTTTCGTACTCTGTAATATTATTTCGACAATTGTACAGTGTTGAGTAAATAATAGCTTTCTACCGGATATATATATTATATTATTATCTATATTATAGAGTAGGCACTATTTATAGGACGGGCTTGAAATCGAAATAAACATTTTTGATTTTAATTTTAGTTTTACTTATAAATATATTATGATTTTCCAATTTCAATTTAAAACCAATAGATGATGTTATAATTGTATGACTTTAATAATTGCACAATTTCGATTTTATTGCGGTCTGATTTGTCTTTTTTTTCGATATTCGTTTCAATTTTAAATACTTTTACATTTTTACGATTTTATAGTATTTCTATATTATTTTCAACTTTAATTTGCTATAATATTGATTATATGTTAAATTATATCATTATATATTCTATGACCATTCTATACTATGTTTCTATTTCAACAAATGCATTATTAGCTATAGGTAGTGACGAACAATATTGTTGATCTGTAAGCTGTCGTTGGATTTTAACTTTGACTAATTTTTTTTTTAAATGTTTAATCGTTTTTTATATACAAATTAACAATTATTATTCTGATATAAATGATCGATTTAAATTTTTTATGTAATTTACAAACATTTTCCATTTTAATATATTACTTATGATTTTTTAATACCTGATAGTCGATAGTAGGTGACAATATAAATCGCGATAACTAATTTGTTATAATATTTATACACACACAAACGACATTGCATAACATATACTATTAGGTACCCTCTACCCACCTATAGTCGACCGAATTTTCTGTGCACTATGCAACGTCATACTAAATTGAAATATTTTGTTAAACATAACTCTCAATTTTGTTTACCAATAGAAAGTATTAACTTAATTTTCTAGCAATAAGTAGTTGTAAATGTATTAACAAAATATTTTATATTTACAATATTAGCTGTATTTCTGTCTAGGATTTTGTGTAGATTACTTAAATTAAATCATCAATTGTAACACAAATTATAATAGATATATAAATCGAAATTTGAACGAGTTGGTAACAACTCAGAAAGTACTACAGATAATAGTCAATTTTTATAATGGGTTTAGAAGATATGATAAAACACTATGATGATGATTTGAAAAATGTAAATAATATATTAATTGTTATACATTTATTAAAATTTGATAAAATTATGGTAAATTGTAGACTAAATATTACAATATATATTTTATATTTTAAGTATTACCACTATTGGACTATTGTGATTATTATCCTTATGGCACATAGATTACTAATTCAAACTTTGATTAAGATAACAACTTAAAAAATAAAAATCATCCCATTTACAGTAAAAAAGGGTGGTTGCTCTCATTTGAAAGAAAACCATATTTGCATTTGTATCGCCACCACAGGATAATAATTCTATTTAAATGGTATACAAATTTAATAGTAGCCGATATTCTAAATATCAGAATTTGAATAAAAATAGCATTACTAAAGGATAAACGGATGGTACCAAAGACCCTAAAGTGGACAATGTGGGTGAAGATGTTCTTAGAGTCGCCCTGTATACACCAATACGATTACTTTAATATGGTGTACACGGGATGGGTTGCACTCGAACTCGCTTCATTAATGAAAATATCGGTACAGGCAGGTACCTATGTTGTATAATAATAATATTATACTCGTACAAGCTATATGATACGAGACGCAGCGGCGGTGCAGGTTTCATATCGCGGTATTTACCGCAGCTGTATAGGTACGCATCAGGTACCTGTACGGTTTTCATAAATAATTCATTAGAAACAACGGCGATAAATTTAAGCTATCGTAGGTACACGGTCGCGAGTATACGACACGCTGTTGTATTACTTTTAATACTCGCACATAGGTCGTAGGCATAGGAAATAGGCATACGAGACCATATTATAATATATATATATATATATATATATACGGTATATAGATGGTACACGGACATACCTATATTTTATACGCACGTGCACTGCTCATATTGGATATAATAATATTATTACGTTTTTAACTCGTATCAATAAAAATGTAAAACAGCTTTCTCGTCCCGCTCAGGTATATATATATATTATGTGTATATTGTGAGACTGCGCTCGAGCGCTATTGGTCGTGTCGTCGGTTGCATTTACGAGTAAATATATATATACCGGGTGATCTATTTGACGTGAGACGCACTCATTATTTAAAAAAAAACTATTGACGTTTTTTAAAATATTTTTTACTATTTTTATCTTCATAATTTTTTTTTTTTTTGAGGTACATAAAAATCGAATTTTGGACGCAAAGCTTATAAGTATTTGAAGTTTAGTCGAGCGGAGCTGGGGTACCCAGCACAATTTGTTTGCCCACTACTATCCACTCGTCTAAACTTCAAATACTTAAAGCTCTAATAAGCTACTTGTCTCAAAAATTTGATTTTTATGGATCGAAATTATACTCCGAATTCTGCTGCTTCAGAATATGAAATTAAAATACAAGTAAAAGTTTAATCAAAACTTAAACAAAAACGATAACGACAAATGAAAGTAAAAAATATAATTTTTTTTCTCCACAAATGTAGTCGTTTCGTAACGACTTAAGAATCACGAATAGAAGATATATTTTCAAAAAAGTTACACATCAGTGTGTTCTGAAAGCGTCTTATACGTTAAATGGATGACCCTGTATATGCGTGTTTGTGTGTACAGCTGGTTGGAAGGTAGGTAGGTATTATAATAATATGACCTGTGCAGATGACGGTTTTTTCTCTCCTATTTCACGCGTATATTATATTATACGATTGCGTATGTGTACACACGCGAGACGCATTATCGTCGTACACTGCAACAAATGCGGTTCGTACCTACCTACCTACCTATATGTAGAGTCACACGACAAGACTAATATTTTTCTTGTTCGCGGGAGAAATCACATTTCTGGTCGCGTCCAAAAACCGCACACTCATGGTTAGGTTAGTGCACTTGTATAAACTCTCTTCGATTTTTAATGACCAGTAAACTCTCCCGATGATGATAAACGCACCCGGGTCTAATACCGGCATTACCTGAAGGGTATATTATTAATTAAGCTATTATGTATTCCGAAAATGTTAGGAAAACAAATATTTACGAATAACATGACATTGTTATGTATGTAAAAAAATAAATCATTTTAATGTAATTATTGTGATGAGTAATTAGCCGATGGCAAATTAATTTATATTTTATTTTATTTAAATAAATATTGAAATAATAAATAATATGTTTTACACTTAAAAATATATACACTTTTAAGTAATTATAAAACTTTCGGTTTTCATTGGTGAGTTGTTCTTTGTTAAGTTGTATTCGTGTTTTGTTCTAAGCAAAACAATAAAAAAAAAAATAATGGTAATGAATGCAAAATTGCTTAATAACCAAACATTTTTACAGATTTAATTTTTTGTTTGTTAATATATTTTTTTTCACTTATTTATGATTATTTTATGATTGATACAATGACATTTGAATGGATATAAAATTGTACTTGTTGGTTATAACTGGTTAATTGTAACTGGTTATGTGGATAATAGAACCTGTAAACCTGTTGTTTTAACACTATTCAGTATTCAGATCTCTATAATTATAAGACAATTTTTTAAATTGAACCATAAATTGAACCATTTAAAATTCTGCATAATTCTTTAAATACCTAATAGAAAGTAAAATTATCAATTGGAGGGCCAGTTACATAATTTGTCCCATCTACTTCACTATCATATCTTTATCAAAATTTTGGAACTTAATTGGAACTATTTTGAAACCTAGTTTTTCAAATTTGGAATTTCATTATTTTATCGGATTTATTTATAATATTTAAAAAAATAATTACATTTCATGACAAAATAATGACGGTATGAGTTTATAAATATAATTAATATAATATTATTTACCAAATTATGGCAGTAGTACTATAGGCTCTTACATAATACATTATTTACTGTGAATTAATAATAGTTGATAACCTTACCTGATTTGATAGAACTATTTGTTTTTAGTTTGAAAATTAAATTATGAAATCGAATTGATTTGCAATAATTTATAATACTATTTACTAAATGTAATTTTAAAATAAAAATATAATACATATACTTTTAAACTGTGGTTAATGGTCATAGTAACCAACTACGTCTAGTAAAGGTCAAGGTCGCTCTACAAATAAAATAATATACGAATAGGTACAACAATTCGAATGATGTCTTTATTTTATATATTATAATTGTTTGAAGTTATGTTACTAACCAATCACATCAAAATTTGTTCAAAAAAAAAAAAAAAACAGCACAGTTAATGAAAACTTTATAATAAAGCTTTACAGTTGGCATTATGGCCAAACTGACTATCGAGTTTGTTTAACAACAATACATTTGTTATTAATTTTAAAAATTGGTACATATGGTTATATGGTGTAGTCTTGTTTAATTTACTATGCTAAATATGATACAAATATAATTAATTGGGAATACGGTATAGTTTAAACAAAATAGAAACTAAAATTGGGAAAAATATCATAAGATGCTTTAAAAAAGAGAAAAAATTATCCAAAGAATCAAAAATGATAACTGAAAAGGTCGTGAAGTTCCGAATTTGTAAAACTAGATTTCAAATAGTTCCAATTGAGTTTCAAAATATATTGGTGATAGTTTAAGTAGATAGGGTATAACTGTATAAGTACTTTCCGAGAAATGTATTAAATTCAACATGGAAAATCAGCTTCTAAAAATTTGTAAAATATTTCTGAAAGTTCATAGTCGAAACTACATTATGAAAGGGGCATTTTACAAATGGTATTTTTTACAACAGAAAGCAGACACTTTTAACTGTCCAATAATGTTTGTAAACAATTTTTTTTCGATATAAGGTGCTAGCATAATATACAAAAAAGTTACTTTAGTTTTAAAATACATTATTTTTATAATTTTTCAAACAAAGTCTTTTTTCGCTCTTTTTATATTGAAAATGTTGTTTCCCAGTAATCTTCTTGGTTCTTTCCCGCACTCAATCGTTTTTCCATATAATTTTGAATTTACGCAACAACCAACCATACTAGTTATGAAGGACGTGAACTGACATATTATAATAGTAACTTTAAATTAATATAAAAACTTTAAAACTTTTATTTTTCTTAGAACTTTATTAAATTCGCTTAAAGATCAAAATCCGTAAAAATCGAGTGTGTGGCTTATATTATAGTTTATGGTGGCAAGACACCATGGAGTACAAAATATTGATAAAATATACAAAATTCTACAAGGTTTCAATTATTATAACTTTTTTCCCGACTTTTCAAAATTGAAATTTTTCATACAACGGATTTATATTATTAGCCCGACCATCGTAGGTAGTAAACAAAGGATTTTTACAATTCCATTATTGTAAATATCATATTTTGTACTACACAAAACAAATTTGATCTAAACATAACTGCATGACCTAATTGGGTAAATGTCTAAATGACCCAAAAACTTTTTTCCATCTTTTGGTTTTGTTTAGGCACCTATATTAGCATCATAGTATTATAAATATATCGATAAGGTATGTTTTTTCCAAAAAATGAAAAATATTGTAATTTGTAATTATTGTTATCTTCCGTAATATAAATAAACCATTGAAAAGTTTCACAGTAGGTATACACTTAAAAAATTGAAAAAATTATTTTTTCATTATTACATTGCATATAGTATTTTATAACATAATTATAATATATTTAATAGTATGGGTTATCTTCAAAGTTCGTGGGAAACTCCACAGGTACGCCACGCGATAACGTAATATTACAAAAGATTACTAGAGTAGGTATGACTATATTTTTGTAGTCACCACCGCGCTATAGTAATAACGTATAACAATATTTTATAGTACTTACCTAGTAGGTAGTATACTACCGTGCTTATATTATGTGATCAGTATGCATGTTAGTGATCGCATACGCACAGTGACAATAATATTAATTACTAATTATAATATTGATTATCAATAACAAATAACATAGAACTCTCGTCTCGGTCGTGTACTCGTCACGTGTATATGCATCATCAGTGTTGCATAATATGCTGTCCAATATGCTTAGCAAAAAAACAAATATGACTTAACGAAGAACAACTTAACAACTACTCTGTTAATAATTAATATTGTAATTCATTTGTAAATCAAATTAATTTTTGGATTTGATAATCGTTAAATTAAGTCATTCTCAACGAGAGAATAATTTAAGACTATATACTGTTTTAAAATTAAAAATGTTGTACACACCGGCAGTGGCATAGTGTTTAAAAGTTTCTAAGAGAGCGCCAATAAAAAAAAAAAAAACTTTATAAAAATTAAATTAATTTTATTTTCACTAGAGACTTTTATATTTTTCACATGATCAGATATTCAGATATATTATAATATTAAACCGTGTTTATTATGTGTTCAGTATGCATGTTAGCGATCGCATACATACCTATACACAGTGACAATTTTATTAATTATAATATCGATTATCAAAAACAAAACATAGAAAGCTCGTAGACCGTCGCAGTCATGTACTCGTCACGTATATGCGTGATCAGTATTGCAATCAGCTGCCCAATATGCTTAGTAAAAAAACAAATAAAACTTAACGAAAAACAACTTAACTACTAATTTATTATGTTAATATTGTAAATTAAATTAATTTTTGGATTTGATAATCGTTAAAAATCATTCTTAACGAAAGAATGATTTAAGATTATATACAATTTAAAATTTTGCACAAATACCAGCAGTGGCATAGTGAAATGTTACAAAAAAAAAAAAAAAATATTTTATATTTTTTACTGCTTAAAAAAGATTGACGATTTCATAATTTACTTAAATACTGTCAGGTCAAGTTTTGATGATATTTCGTGACAGCTAGAGCTAATAATAATAAATAATTTACAGCATCTAACTCACAGTTCAAAAAGGCAAAGGGTTTACCTACCATGTTTCTGAAGACAAAAAAACAATTAGAGACGACTATTTTTTGAAATAATTTATGTAATAATTAAGGGTCCCGGTGCCAGTTTTTCAAATTTTCCACAATTCTATAAAATTTGCAAATTAAATTTTATATTTTAGTTGTCACCTCAATTATAAGACTTTTCCACTAATCTACTACCCGATACCTATATTATAGGGTTGATAGGGTGTATTATATCGAAAAAAAAATGACTTTACGGGAATAACTCTCGAGCTTTATAGAATTGTCGGATTTTGATGACTATTTTTTATCTGAAAGATGAAGACTGCCTACAGCCCGCACCAACTTCTAATTTTATATTTTATTTCAAATAATTGTGTTACAACATTTGTAAAAAAGGTGGGTAAGCGGATGTCGCTCCGCTGTACAGTAGGTTACAAGTGGGTCACTGTATAATGGATAGTATTAAATTTTAATTCAATGATATAATATCACTGTATAAGAAAAACGATTCTGAGCGGAGACGGTTTGTCAGTCTAGTTATTAGACATACATATTATAGGTATATTTTTCTATAGTAATAAAAAAAAATTGACCTATAATAGGTATTAATAATAAATTCCAAATTAATCATATCACAATATCCATTAGGTAACGCGTTATACATCAACAACAAACCGTGGTACTATCATAGATATATAATAGTATACTTTAGAAGTTCA
>NC_042493.1:44558203-44567364 GCF_005508785.2 Acyrthosiphon pisum
TTTTTAAAGTTACACCAAAAACCAAAATCGATTTCTCGAAAACAGATTTTGCGTAAAAATCCCGTTTTTGGTAATTTTTCTTTTGTTTTTCACGGCGCTTTTGAAAACTATTGGAAAAATTTTACTTTTGACCCCCCAAAGTACCAACTAGATTCACTTTCCTATCAGAAAAAAGTACTGTTGATGAAAATTCAAGCACTTTTACTGTCCTCAACGGTGATGACAGACACAAAAAAAAATTAAAAAAAAAATTAAAAAAAAACACACATCATTGTAAAATCAATACATTCATGGTTCCACTCAGAATCTAAAAATGCTTTTATTTTGTATTTTTTTAAGCATATTATAAAGTTTGAGAATAAAATATAGAAAAACAGAGATCGACGCGTGCTGTAAAATATTTCCCTCTAGCAATTAAAAAAAAAAAAAAATTATGAAATTTAGTTGATTCTACAAGGCGGTATCGTTTTCCCGCAGAGTGTATTTTTGAGGACAAAATGGCATCGGTACCGGGTGCCTTAATAAAACAAAACAACGGTTTTCAAATTTTGATCAATTAATTTTTTTTGCGTTATTAGACTTGAAAAAATTTGGTGTGTATGTTAAACACTTTCCTATAAACTCATTTAATTCATTGAAGCTGCAGTTATACGGCAAATTACTTTGATTTGCCAAACTGAGAAGCAAATTTTCGATTATCTACTCGACGGAAAAATTTCAAAAACCTAATGTTCACAAGTAACTAAATTAATTTCATTAATACTAACTATTATCGTTACTAGTGCGTTAGCAGAACGATCATGTTCGACCCTTAAAAGGATTAAGACTTCATCGAGAAATTCCCCAGAAGAAAATCGTCTTTCATCATTACTAAAGTTGTTGACTGAAAATGTTATTGGATTTAAAAAAAAACCTATAAATTTTATGATGAAGTGATCAGAAATATCCTTACCTATAATAGGAGAATTAATTTAGTATATACCTAAATATAAAATTTTTTTTTGTATTCGTTATTTTTATTAAGAAGACGTGATTACCAAAATGCAACAACACATAGAGAACAACTTTATCTGTGTCGTTGCGTTTTTATTTTTTTTATTGCATTTACTAATAATTTTTAATAATTAAATTAAAGAAACAAAAAAACCTAATGTTCTCAAACTGATAGCTTTAATTTTATTTATTTTATCAAAATAATAAAAACACTTCGACACAGATAAAGTTGTTTACTATGCGTTGTGGAATTTTGGTAATTCTATATAAATTCCGAGGGAGTGGTTCTATCCCACGCAAAACAGTTTTTCGCTATGTTGTACATATTTTGTAAAACGAAGACAACGCGTGCGGGTATCACGTCCTCTTAAACGCTTTGACGACTCCAAGAAAAGGGGGTTAATTTTTTGGGTTTAATACTAATAAATAATTATTATTAAGATTTAACACATGAAAAACTTGTGTATGTTTAAAATTTAATTTTTTAAAACTGAAGTCTCCCAAAATTCATTGACTTATAATTTTCAACGCATACATTTAGATGAAATCCACGCTACGCCATTGAACTATTCGTGTGTTCGTTGCGAATTATGTGTTTTTCGTTATATCAGCCTTATACACAACACCTATTTGTATACATATATAAGTATTATTATACACGGACCCACGGATTATGATCATGTAGACCGCAATAATATTATAAACATATTTATTTTGAACATTTTCCCAGTAGCACGGCGTAGCTCTACGGAAAATGTTATTCGATAGAAGCAGCCACCACGCGCCCTTATTTATACCGCACTTGAAATAGGATCGTTTACAATCGTGTTCGGCTTCGGTTTTCACCTCGTCATCGTATTATATTGTATACACCCCAACTATAACAATAATACTACGTATACGATCATAACTACTACGTGTATTGATGAAGGATGCGAACCCATTTTGTTTGTATGAGCGTCCCTGCACCACCACAGTGCGGTGTAATAATAGTGTACATTAATATTATATTGTTGAGTAATAATATCGTGTTATTGATTTCGTGTGTAGAAGCGAAACAATGCAGACGTGGCGTTAGGTAGGTATATAACACGGAAATATTATATTGTACAGGTATAGTGTGTATGTACAACGCTAAAGATTAAAATTAAAACACGCTAAAAGGCATTCTGCACCAGCCACATTATATATGACGTAAATGTAGGGATGGGAGAGGGGTGGGTGAATGTTGTGTGTTGTTAAACACGCACACTGCCAAGATTAAAAGAAATTCGAGTAAATTTAGTGTTGTGCTGATGAATTTTTACTCCAGTTGGACGACATTTTTACCTGAGATTTGTTGCAATTTAATTTATATGGAGCAATAAAGTTTTTTTATTTAAATAATGTTTAATCCTGAATTTACAATGATCCAAATTGCCTTTTTATTTCAGTGTACGCATAGACATATAAGTTCCGGGTTGTGCAAAAATTGTTGATTGCCCCTTGGGGACGACCCTCTTAGGCTCCCCTCGTCGTCTAAACCTAAGAAATGTAGCAATCATTATTTATTTATATAATATAAGTATTTCTTTTTAAGTATATTTTTCAATTTCTAAATATATTTCCCTAAATACAGTTAGTGTTGTTAAATTACAACTTACAAGTGCCTAACTGTAACAAAATGGCATTTTATTGTAAATAATTTGTACTTACATAATTTAATTAACTTTTCGAAAATAAATTACTAAATAATTAGTTATTTTTTTTATTAGGGAGGTATATTATATAAACCAATTTGAAATACATGTAAATGTAACATATAATTATGATTTTTTTACAGTAACAGCTACTCGACAATAATGTTTCATTTGTGTTAAATATTAAGTGAATAAGCGAGTAAGTGGGTGTTGCTCTGCTGTACAGTAGGTTAAAAGTGGGTCACTGTAATGAATGGTATGAAATTTGAATTCAATGATACAATATCATTGTATAAGATTCACGATTCTGAGCGAAGACAGTCAGTCAGCCTATGCCCTACGATATTATACTAAATATATTTGATGATATTATTGTGAATAAACTAATTTATTTACATATTTATGTGGAATCTTGTTCTAAATTTACTATTAAAATTTAGCTATAAAAGTTGAACATTTCATAAACTTTGAACTGGAAAATAATTTTTAAATCTGATACATTTTGTCAGCATTTGAACATTAAATGCTTATAAAAAAAATTTGTGACTGAATTTTTAATATTTTTTAACTGTTATTGTAACAATATATTAGGAGCCTTGTATACATTTTCAAGCTTTTTAACTCAACGAATAAAATGTTATTGATGTTTATAGAAAAAAGAACTAAAAAATTTGGAAATTACAAATGTCCGTAAATGGCTCAAAAAAAAGTCAAAATATTTTGAATATTTTGTGGTGTAAATTAAATGCTAATTTAAACATTCAGTGAAAATTGCATGTATCTACAGTCATTTTTTTTAGAGTTACCTACACCAAAGACCAAAATTGATTTGGTCGAAAACCATTTTGCATAACAATTCTTGTTTTTCCTTAATTTTTCTTTTGTTCTCATCGCTCCGTTCATAATCAAGTGGATGTAACTCTACTGTACGGTAGGTTACAATTGGGTTACTGTAGTGGAAGGCGTTAAATTTTAATTCAATGACTGATATCACTGTATATTTATATACGAAAAACGATTCTGAGCGGAGACGGTTTATGAGTCTAGGAGATTTTAATATATTATAATATTTATATTCTTACTATTAATACGGTAGACAGGATGTTGAATTAATATTATTTGATTTTTTGCATATTATCATATTTAAATATTCGTATCTAATAATATACTTGGGAAGTTTCAAGTACCCTCGAATAATATTTAATTTCGTTCAAATTTGAACTTAAAATAACTATAAAAACTGTGTTTTTTATTTTTTGATTACCGAATTAACTACTTACGTGAGAACTTGTTTTAAATTCTAAATCCTTAACTATACAAGTTGAACATTTTTGTAAATTTTTAAAAACTAAATAATTTGTACATTTTGTGAAAATCTGAAATTTAAAGGCTGATAAAAAAAAACGAGCATATATATTTTAATATTTTTCAACTGCTGTTGTATCAATATATCAGCAGCCTTGTGTTCAATTTGAAAGATTTTTGATCCAACGAATAACATTTTATTGACATTTATAGAGAAAGAAAACTAAAAATATTGAAAATGTCTGTAAACAGCTCAAAATGAATCAAAATATTTTGCACATTTTATCGAGTATAAGAAATCAAAAAAAAACATTTGGTGTAAATTTCAAGTATCTAACTGTTGTTAGTTACTTATTGAATAACTACAAAATAATAAATCATTGTATGAGAATTTGTGAATTTGCGGGTGAATATTCAATGTCTAACTTCTAACGCTGGTAAAAATATAATTTGACTTTCTTAAAGTTATTTTCTATGTGAATATAGAAAAACTAAGGGGAATATTTTATTACATTTTCAAACCTATGATATGAATAGAAAAATGTTTCTGAATTTCCAATTCAAAATAATTTGCCAATTTTCGTGATTTTAATGAATTTTATCAACATTTTAACTTCAGATGCACATAAAAAATACTGTGGATTTAATATAGAATTTGATATTATAGGTCTTATTGTCCATTATGCCGGAAAAAAAGCCCTAGATATAAGTTCAATCCATTTTGTACCTACTATATAGATTTTTAGTATTTTTAACTTTAACAGTTTTAAAATGTATAAACATAATATATAATTAATATTTTGTTTCAATAATCTTTATTTATTTATTCATTTATTTTATAATTTTTATTTGTTTTTTTCTCTTCACTATTAATAATTAAAAGCATACAAATATATATTACCATTATTTTTATATAAAATATAAATCTAAGCTGCATGTCCAAGCTATATAACTCATATAATATGTTAAACTTAGCTGTTACGTGTTTAAGCTTATACACATATTAACATATTTACTATTAGGTAATTTATTTGTCTACTATAATTTTTCATTTTTTTATCTTAAAATATTGTGAAGTTGTTAAAATAACTTTAACAATATTTTAACATAAAAAAATGATAGCGGAAGAATTAGTAGGAAAAGTATTATTGTTCATTTTCTTAATCGCTAATAATGACTATTAAACAATAATGCAAATCTGTATCACAAACTTTTTCTTTTCAACACAAGCTCCTCTTTTGAAAAGAGAACCAATGTATATTTAAACTGAATGCATCTTCTTGTACAATACATGTATGTTACTAAAATATTAAATTTGGTGTCAAATAAATAGAATCTATTATTACTATAGAAAAAACATTTTTGGAACTAATACGTATAGAACTCGAGTACTTCGGACTTGTCAATATGTCATTTTAAATTAATAATATTTTTCACTGTTTATAATATGTGTAATATCATTAAAAATAATATTTATTCAAGAACTGATAGTTTTTTAATTTTATTCGTGGGGTCGAAAACAGTGTGCAGTCTGCTGTGGTAATTTTAACATTTTAGGAATTCAAAGTACATACTTAATTAAGGGTAGGTATTCGATATCGACTGTTTTCGAGGAGCTCAATATGGGCAATTTTCTATGCGCTTGCAAGTTATGTAAAATTGTGTGTATTAAGTACTAATTGATCATTAATGTGTGTGAAGTAAATAGTGAAGTACTACCGCACGTCCAAGCACATGTCAATAACGCACTACACAAATTATAATTACTTTGTTGTTTTTTGTCTAAAAGTATTTAACTTTTGTAATTTAAAAACGTCATGTAATTTATTTGAAAGTGATTTTTATATATATCTTTAAATTCATTTTTAACTTCAGTTTTATTAAAATTTTTAAATTTTTAATATTCAAAATTTTAAAAATGTGCGTTGAAAAGATTCTCTTGTATTCAATTTTTAAGTCATTTTACTCTTAATTTCTTATCGACATTTTTATTTATATATTTATAGAAAAAATAACTAAAATAAATTGATGATGATCTATGCGAAAACTGTCTAACATTTTAATACGTTTTCGTTTACCTGAATATTTTAAAAATTACTCAGAATTTTCAATCTCAAAAGTACCAACTATAGTTACAATTTGTTAACAGAAACCTCCATCGAAGTCGATAATCAGAGCATTTTTTTCAGATCAGAATTTCCAGAGACAAAAAATAAAACACATATATTATATCATTATGAAATCAATACATTCATCGCTAGGCTTAGAATTGAAAATCTAATTTTGAAGGTTCTTTTAAACTCTTACGAAGTAATGGACATCTGAAATACGTATTTAAAATTCAGTATTTACTGAGTATTTTCTGGTGTATTTTGTGTGTACTATTTGTATACTATGTTTACTCTATGTATTAAGTAGGTACCCGTAGTTTTAATATCAAATAATATAATAGAAGTTTAAACCAAATACCTCTTATATTTTACCCAACCACACATTTCCCTACCATTAGTATAGACACTTTTAAAACGCTTCAATATAAGTTCATTCATACTTTGACAAGGTCGAAAGTTGCAGACTATAAATTTGAATTATTTGTCTTTTGAAAAGGGCAACAGTAAATGAACCTATTCAAACGACTTCCGTTATAATTGCGTTTCAATAACATTATACTCTATATTTTATTATATTTATATTTATTTTATATTAAATTTGTTTATTTATTTTAAAAATGTATTAATTGTTATCTTTTGTTTTATATTTTTTTTTTACTCATTAAATTCAAATGTATTTTGTAATTAGTATTTAAATACAATTTTAAAAATGTGTTGGCCATTCGTGTGTGTATAATAAATTGGATCAAATAAAAGTTTTTTAATGTGTTACCTATAAAGTTTTTGTTTGAAATAATTTTAATTCAAATTTAAAACACTGTAAATGGAGAATAAAATGTACGTTTCTGTTCTGAAATACCTCGGAAAACGACCATAAACATTTAAAATAAAAAGAACACATAAAAAATGTAGCTTGCAGTATTTGTAGAAAATTGATGGAAATTTGAAATTCGAGTTTAAAGTTTGATTTAAATATGAAAAACGAATTTCAAAATCAGTATTATATATAGATACGGTGTATATAATAATAATAGTGTTCCTATTCAAATCACCGTTCACGCTGAAACTCGTGTTTCGGTTATAGTAAAGCGAGGTCGATGCATCTATGATTTATTTTGGTATAATCAAAATATGTATGTAAACCCTTTGTTGAGGGCTTAAGGCCAACACAATATACATACACCGTTTATGAAACAAATTTGTGGTTTTTTCACATTTCTTGCAAACGTACTTACATAATAATATATTGTAAAAATGTAAAAAAAATGAAATAAAACGTAATTTTGAATTGTTTATGTAATAGAAACGAATTCTAAAAAAACAAACGAAAAACAACATTTGGCCACTAAGCTTACCAATATATTGTACCATTTATAAACACCTTAAAATAATAATATAGTTAAAATTGTTATTGCGTTTAAGTTATCCAAAACAAAAAAATATGAAGCTTTAGATACAGCAGATAATATTATGTTAAGTTATAGTGTTCTCATTTCGTTGAAATAATAAGTAGGTAGCGCATAGTCTGTTAAATGTCATATGAATAATTAATATTGTATAATTATTATTAGCGATAGGCCACTAGCCAATACCACTTTTTACCAATTCCTCGAAATAAAACCGATGAATTTAAAAACAACATTTTTAGTCAAAATCATAAACCGTCATAAAAATAAACAAATATCCTATAAGACCGTTAATAATATAGGTATTACTACATTAATATTAAACATTACTGAAATTTTATTTAATTAAACAATAAACATAACAAGGACACGTTGTTAAAATTAGATGTATTTTTAAAATTAAAATGTAAATAAAATATAAATAGTAATTGCTTATAAAATAATAATTTAAAAACAATTTTCCTGGGCCCCCCACAATTTTGTCTCAGTGAGGATCTCTAATTTTTCTGTTATTAATTTAAATAATAATAAAAACAAATTAATATTAAATGATCGCGGAGTTAGCCCTGCAAATTGAGATAACCATAGAAAGTTAAAAAAACGCTTATTTAAAATTGGTGCGATCTCCAGGTCTTGTGGGAAATTTGGTACAGCAAAAAATAGACAGTATTTTAGCATAGCTTTACGCAGTTAAAACCAGGGCTTAAATCAAAAATAATAATGCCGTTTACCGTTATATAGAATTTAAAAGTTATTCAATTTATACGTTTAAACGTTATAAAAATTTTAACGTTATTCATCTTAAGCGTTTAAACGTTTTAAAAATTTAAAAACATTAAACATTATGAAGCGTGTAGCGTTATCTGGTGGATATAGCTTGTTTCCCACACAAATCAGAGTGATTGAAAAATATAATATTACAAAAATAACCATAATATATATTTTACTATTAGTTATAATTTTATAAGTATTTTTTTTTTTCAGTCAATCATTTGTTTCAATCGTTTCTGTTTCGTTATCCGTTAAAGATTTCAATCGTTTTTTTGATGTGTTTAACGTTATACTCATAAGGTTATAAAATCGTTTTGAAGTCCTGGTTAAAACATTAAATCAAGTTTCAAAAATATTGAATTGATAATCAGCTTGAAATGTAGGGCTTGCATTTGAAAAAAAAAAATCCGTTTATGTTATTTACAATTAAAACGTTCCAACATTTTTGCGTTTATCGTTATTCAGAATTAAAACGTTATCCAAGTTTTGTGTTTAACGTTATTTAAAATAGTGTTACCTATTAAACTTAAAAATAATAACTAATGCGGGTAGGTAATGGCCCGGATTCGGAATATAATATAATAAATTCTTAGATTGTTTGCATGAAATAAATGTTTCTACTTTCTATGAAATCAATAGACCTTTTAAATAAATAGATTTTAAAATATTTCGTTTTATTCGAACATTCATTATTTCAAAAAGTGTAAATTTTTTTGAAAATATTTTTTTACATAGTTTCAAGTCGCTTATAAAACAACGTTTTTCTTAAAAAAATTATATTTTTAAATATTTTTTATCCTAGCAGAATATTTTTCTTAGTATTTTGATACATGAAAATCGGATATCGGGGCGAGTAGTTTATGAGTTATAAATATTCAAAGTTTAGATGAGTGGAG
>NC_042493.1:44567414-44595419 GCF_005508785.2 Acyrthosiphon pisum
CTCCGCTCATCTAAACTTTGAATATTTATAACTCATAAACTACTTGCGCCAAATCCGATTTTCATGTATCAAATTACTAAGAAAAATATTCTGCTTTGGAATGTAAAATTATAACCCAATGTTGTCATTCAAAAAAGTAAAAAACTTAAAAATTATAAGGATAAAAAATATTTAAAAATATAATTTTTTAAGAAAAACGTTGTTTTATAAACGACTTGAAACTATGTAAAAAAATTTACACTTTTTGAAATAATGAGTGTTCAGTGATAAAAGAATCACCCGGTATTACATAATTGTTACTCTTTATGTTTTGTTTTGCGGTATTTAATTATTTTTGATTATCGCTTTCCGTTATAATAACGTTTATAAATTTCAATCGTTTATTGTCAAATATAACGTTATTATAACGTTTGCACGCCATGCATTGTTGGCATCAATAGATGATTGGCAGACAACAGGTCAAAATTTAAAAGTCTAAAGAAATATATTACCGTTCAATGCATTAGTAAAGGTAGGTAATACATTTTGTTATTACATATTAGTATACCTTTTCATACACTAAATAATTTTTTATTATTTTAAGACGAAAGAGAATAAAACGAAGAAAAAGAAGACAAAAGTAATACATTTTTAAATTTTTTATAAATTAATTAAAAGATCATTTTTAAATTTGTATTTCATATAAATATTATAATTTGAGTACCTAGCATATTTTATATATTACATTTATTTAAAGCCTATTTCAAGTGCATATTATTTTGTTTTTTTTAGATGCAAAAGCGCATACATTATTATACATATATTTTGAGGTTTTTAAGTATTAGAAGTCCACAGCATTATATTATAAATATAAAATATAATAAATATTACCGCGATGCAGTAGCAGAAAATGTGGTTCTTAGTAATGACAGTCGAGCGATATCAATTTTCGCATATTCGTAATAAATATGTACACCTAAAACTACGATTAAAATATAGGTGCAATTCGACAGTAATCATATTGTTGTTGAAGGTACGCAATGCATAAGCACTGCACGTTGTTAAATTAAATATTCACCTTGTGTCCCTCTCGCCATTATTGTCCATTGTTTGTTACGTGCATTTAATTTTTTTTCTTCATAGGTATGCGTTTATAACGTGGATACGCTTTATATATTATTATGTATATAATATATATACATATATTGTTCGGCGAACATTACAGAACTCTGCCAGACACCCACATCAATAATTATTATTGTTAAAATACACATATAGGTAGGTACCTACTTCCGTTGTACCTGTACGACCAGTCACGACGTCAACCGTCCGAAAACGTAATAAAAAAAATTCACTGACACACACACACACACACACACACAGTGCTCCACGGTTGGGCATAACTAGTTTCCACCAAAAGTGTGTAAAGTACTTTACCCTTTTCCACTTGCAAATCATGCACAGCCGCTGCTGTGTGACTTGCCCGTTTCGACCGAAACAATTTTTGCGCATAGTTTGAATAGAATTGTGAGCACTTTTCATAAATAGATATTATATAATGTGGTGTCCTAATAACTTATCCCGACCATAGTCTTGAAACCATTCAAGATTAACTTCTTCGATTTATTATTTTTAAATTTAGAACAGAAAGACAGATGCACGCAGAATATATACAGGCGTCCGCAGAGGATTTTCATTTTAAAATGTAAATATTTTTTTTTTTACTTTTATCAAACTCATCATGAACGATAGAGCTAAGAACGTTGTTTTTATAGATTTATGGCATGTAAAGTGTAGGGTCAAGTGCAGTGTAAACTAAGTTTATACTTTTTTGGTAAAAAAAAAATTTATGTTCATAGAATGCATAAAATAGTTGGTGGTTTATTCTGATTTATGATTAAATTATTGTGTTTGTTTTTTGATTTTTAAGGAATAAAAGACATAATTTAATTTCAAAATGGTTTGGTTGTTATGTATTTATTTTATTAAACCTAAGAACATTTAATTTTATAAATAATCTAAAACTATGTGATAAGTGGTAAGTGATATAAGTATAAAATATAAGTATAGAATCTACAAAGTAGGCGTAGAATAGAATATGTTCGGAACCACTGCTCTATAAAGCTAATTTTATTACTTTCCAGTCCGTTGAGACTGTTGAGGATCGACACTGTCAGTTTGTACTAGGTGCGATACTGCAATGGTATACGCTTATTCAACATCCATTCCTTCTAATCAAAGAATTTAAGAATGACTCTAATAAGTCCATTAAAATTACATGATCAGTACTGTTTCTTATAGAGGGTAACAACGTCAAACTATTGTAATACGATTTAAACACCGTTTTTCGGCCGGAAACAATCTTTATTGTTGTTAAACAAACTATTTTATACGTTTAAATTAAATGTATGATTTAAATTATAAATTTATTTTTGTCTTTGTGTCTCTACTATTTACCACTTCGGGGTGTTTAAACAATAAACAATAAATAAAATCAAAAGTGTTTAAACATTTAGCCCGCGTTATGACCGTCGCATACGATCTTACTATATGTTCTCGTCGAATCTCACGTGAATCATGACGAAAGCCGGACTACCCGTCCCTACGCGTGCGGCGGTGTTATATATATATTTAGTAAAATTTGATGTCACCTATCAGCACATATTTCTTCGCTGGCTTGATATAGTTATTTTTTTAGTTGCTAAAATATATTTCTAAATTACTACTTCATATTATATATTATAATTTACAATTGGTGGCTGTCTACCAGTGGTGGATCTGAAAGTTGTTTAAGGGGGGGGGGGGGTGAGTTGGAATATTGATGAGTGATATATAAAGTACAATGAAGACTTAACCGTAATTAAATCGTTAAAAAAAAGTTTAAAGTGGGGGTCAATCACCACGTTGCCCCCTCATTAATGTCTACATCATATACGATGGTATAGAATAATTTGATGAAGTTATCGAATAATTTAAAAATACAAGTAAATAAATGCTTCACTGATATTTCATTCATATTATGACATGTTAGATGTTTTAAAAGTAAACTTTCTAAAATGATTAAAACATATTGATAATTAATATGTCAGACGTTATTCATTAGCATTGCATTTCTATTATATTCAACTATGCAAATATAAGTATTAAGTTTAAAATTAATTTATGGTTTTTAATTTTGTATCGAATTTGTTACTTTTGAACTATTTAATTTTATTCTACATTTCTACAGTAACAATGTCGGTCTGAAGTCAGCTTTAATTGTATCAGTTTAATATACTGAATACACATTTAAGTAGTTAGTCATGGAGTTTGTTAATAGTGAAAAATAGAAGTTACTTATTATTTTGACTTTGAAGTCTACAAATTCTGTTTTCATATATAATTGGTTTTTCAACGCAAAAATATAAAACAATATACCTACAGGCTACAAGTGCTGTATGACGTCAATTTATGTTGATTGGCTGTTCAAAATCTGTCCTAAGAACTATACTCAACTTTTCACAACAATAATACAAACAATAAAAACACAATTTTTTGGGAGACGACTCAGCCAACTTCATCGTGATGTCTCCTGGGTATCGCTAATGGGCTGATATGAAGTGGTTATTGTTATGTGACTTCAACTCGTACTTGATTTAGGGGTTTGGCCACAACTCTCCAACACCAAATTGGTGTATCCTTGCAGATTCTCTGCGTTGGACCTTAATAAAAAGGGTACCTAAATTAGTGTGATTAGTAAGCCGAGTCTCAATTTAAAAAAGTATGTTGGTAAGCTGAATCCTCGTCTTAAAAAATATGTTGTAGGTAAACTGAATCCCCCATAAATCATGAGTACTTGAAGTGTCTTCATAGCTAATAACTAATAATTAATAATTATGTTATTAAATTGGTATATACAGTTTTAATAATCTCTAAAACCATTAGCATTTTTAGTTATGCTATTAAATCGTGGAATTTGGCATTTTTAGTATATGATACTAAGGGGATTGGAAGCGGCTATTTTCTGTCTTTGTCTTACACACGTGCAACATAGGATTATAGACGTGTTCTATTTCCAACGTACCGATTAATCTAGTGGAGTAATAAGAACTCTGAAAACAGATTTGAATTTGTCGTCAAGTCTTATTGAGATCGACTTCCCCACATTTTTGATTTTTTGATTTAAACTTCTCCAAATATTGAAACATGTCAATTTTTTAATTACTCTTTTTAATATATCGTTTTTATGATTTTGGGGGGATAATATCAAAAATGTGGGAAAGTCGATCTCAAATAAACTTGATGACAAATTTAAATCTGTTTTCAGAATTCTTATCGTTTCACTAGATTAATCGATACGTTGGAAATATAACACGTCTATAATCCTATGTTGCACAAGTGTTAGACAAAGACAGAAAATCGTCGCTTCCAATCCCCTTAAATGCTAAGTCACCAGAATTGAGGACTTAAATAGCACATTAATTTTTCAAAATAAGTGATAAAACGAGTATAAAAATGAACTATATGCAATAAAATAAGAACTTAAAATAAAAAATAATAATGTAACCTCTCTATGAGTAAAAAAAAAATTTTTAAATAGTTCCACTTCTTAAAAACATTTATGTTTTTCCACTTATATTTAAGATAGGTATTCAATACCTGTGTCGTCATAAAGCAGTAAATATACTAAACATAGAGAAAAACTACTAAGAAATATAAAATAAAACCATCGAAATTATCAAAAAAAATTTAAATCTATGTTTGGAATATTATGTTTACAATGACATACATTTTATATCAAAATAATTAGCAAATGTTTTCGGTCTCGGAACGCTTCTTGTTACGTACAATGAAAACAATGCTTTGAATGAATGAACGACTTTTACTTTATTTTTATTTTACTAGTTCACTTTAAATATTTGATTATGAAGTACATTATATACAAAAACTGTCGATATGTTCGCTACGCCGTCCGTATTACTACTGATCAGTGTGCTTATCTAGGTGCATTATCGTAGGCACTCAAGATAGTCGCCGAGCATATCGAACACTACTAGTTTTCTACTGCAGATGATATAATATATTAGAGTTTAAATTTGAAAGTCAATGACTTTGGGTCAAAGAAAAATATAATTCGTATTCAATACATATAAAAAAAATACCCCTCCCCTCCGTGACATAGGTCAAATACGCTCGTGTACCGGAGGATAAAGTGTATATTATGTACCTATAAATCACGCGTTATTGGATTTTTCTTCACTCTTATAATATTATACCGCGATTCATTTCCCCGCGCTCTCCTCGCGTGATGCCTATTTATATTTTTCAATACAGGTGTAGGGCGTAGGCATGTCCCATACGTCATGTAGGCAGGTATTAGGTAGGTGGTTAGTGGTTACGTGTATGTAGGTATTATGCGTATTATCCGAAACGTAGCGTCGTGAATATTATTAAATATTATGTACATACACTTATAATACATGCATACACGACACAGACCCCACGCCAAATTGTCATTTACTTCTTTCGCGCATTCGGTCACAACAAATAATAATTATATAACAATTTAATATTACAATATAAATTACCAAAAAAACTAATAAACTACATGCACACGACCTTGTCGTCGCCGACGCCGATGAGAGTTGTTCAGATATTATCATCACACATAGGTAGGTACGTTACATTATCAGTTGGGCCAAGCGCGTATATTATAATATTGTATATTAATGCGTGTATAATATGCACCCACCTGTTAGTATTTAATAATATGTACACGTTTAGAATGTTTAGATGTTAAACGTGCGTTGACATAAGAATTAGCGAGGAGGAACACTATTTTTCGTAGACGACCATGTCGGAAGTCATAACCGAGCAAAGCAATGTAATCGAATACAATTATTAAAGGGTGGTTGTTCAATACTTATATTTTGCATATTTTTATACTTTAACGATAAATGTTTCAAAGTAGGATAGATATTTATTTTTTATGACCTTTAGGACACAAAGGTGAAATACAGTTATGTCGCATATGTTTACATATTTTGAACTATTTATCTTTTATATTTGATTTAAGGTATGATTTTACTCATTTTAAAGCTGAAAAAGACCGTTTAGTGGAAATGATACTACATGGTGTACATAATAACGTTCTTGTAATGAAACATTTCAGATAAATCATTATTTTTGATAAATACATGCATTCGCTGAATATTTTTTGGTTTTTCATCAATGTCGAGGTTCCTTATATGTAATTTA
Source organism: Acyrthosiphon pisum (assembly GCF_005508785.2). NCBI lineage: Eukaryota > Metazoa > Arthropoda > Insecta > Hemiptera > Aphididae > Acyrthosiphon > Acyrthosiphon pisum. The sequence goes on from NC_042493.1 coordinate 44,573,631, forward strand.
AAGTGAACTCGTTCATCGGGGGAAGAACTTATTAAATCATCTAAATATATATCTTGAAGACATTTTGCCTGTTTTAGGATATCTATGCTGTTTAATTGTTTCAATATTAAAAGATAAACGAGTAGGAAAATCTGGGTAAGACGAGGACTAGAGGTAAGATGGGACATCGTTGTATCTAGGAAGCTATTGAGTTTTTGGGAAAAATCTTTTAGCAAAGATGGAGTATGTTGATCACACTATAATAATATTATTTGATATCAACAAATAATTCAAGTTCACGGGTGCTTTGAATTTAAGGGTAATATGTTATGTAATATTTTGCGGACATAAAATAATGAATAAGTTATTAAACAATTGTTTATTCTTAATTATACTCTTGTACAACTTTTAATGGCCTGTTTAGTTAGGTTTCGATTAATGCGACTGTGGTAAAACGGGAAAAATACAACGGGGCAATATGAACCATGCCATATTATGTTATTATTATTTTTTTTTAATTTTAAATTAGGTTTTATGTTTATCCTGTTGTATTCATATACCTAGTATACTAAAATAAATGTTTTATAAGCAAATATAACTATATATATTAAGACATAGATATGAAACTTAATACTATAAGTTATAACTATCATTTTCCCTCGCATTTTCCTAATAAAATGATTGTACATCAACTGTATGTGTGAAATGTATTTATACAATTAATAAAAACAAAGGTTTTAAGATTGATTAGCATATTTTAATCACCTATGTGATATTAATTTAATTGTATTTGTTATGAATAAGAACCTATATTCCATCTTACCTCAGCCGTGGTCCACGATGGGACAAAAATCAATTTTTTTGTTTAGTCAAAATGTATGTACAATTAATACAAATATAACAAAATTTATTAGAAATGTAGTCACTAGACATAATTTTACAAAATAAATGATTTTTGTTTTTTTCAGTAAAATAAAGTATTAACCCTCTTAAATACAAATAAAGTCAGGTGTCCCATCTTACCCAGGTATCCTTTACTTTTTTTCAAATAACTGGCCATACTGTCATATGCTATTTTTATATTTTCTAGCTATCTCAGATAACAAAATATGTATGTAGTTATCTTACAATTTTCAAATGAAATTTAAATTGCCAGTTCTGAATAACGTATGTATTCTTCATCTGTATGAAGGTAATTTACATAAGCAATTAATGACTGATAAATGACTATGATTGTACCTAAATTAATTTCAACTGATAATAGTTTTTTACTGCATTTATTGAATCGATTAAGAATATCAGTATATCATTCCAAAATAATGACAAGAATTTTCGAGGTATTAATTAATTAACTATTTTAATTATGCCTTTGGCTTTGCAACGGGTAGCTGGCGAATGTTTCTGTAACATTTTGATACATTTTTTTCTAGAGCATTTATGATAAAATTTATTTTAAAATTTACTTAATCCTCTATTTTCATTTAATGCTTTACAATTATTACCTCGAGCTAGTTATTTAAATTCATAAAGGTTTTATATTTATTTTACGTTATTTACAGTTGTAATTCAAATTCTTAATATTTTACTATTTTTGGCGCATATTTTAATAATTTGTTGCATATTTTATATTAAGCACATATTATATAGATATTTTAGAAGCATTTATATGTCTATATAATATGTACCCCATTTACGGCTATGGTACTGGGCACTTTAAAATTTAAATATTAATTTTTTCGGGCCGTTCCGACATTCCATTCCATCCCTGTGTTCGCTTATCCGGCTAAATTACAAAACACCAAGTGTATTTTTAGAAGCATTTATATTGCTATAAAAGTACTTTGTTTTATTATTAATAATATGATTACATACATATTTTGTTGAAATTTTAAAATAATTTTTAATGTATTTTCTATACACACAATGATAGGTACTTTCAAATCCTATGTTATCGACGATAATTTATTTAACCTACTGTATTACATATTGTAAAACAAATAACTTTTGTAGAGATATAAATTATAAATATATATCTTAAAATATTCCTATTTGGTATTTAGTACCTAATATAGCCAGATAACCTGGAAACACGGGAAAATTGGGGTTCCAGAACGGCCCAAGAAAAGTAATATTGAAAATGCCCCATAACAGGCCCGTAATTGTGGAACAGATTATTTAGAAAAAAAAAATATTGTGATGGTGCTACGCACAATAATATTTAATAATAATTAACAAATAAGAACGTGCATTACCTAACTTATCTACATCATAAACACATTTTAGATTCCGAGTGGAACGATGAATGTATTGATTTTACAATGATGTGTGTTTTTTTTTTATTTTTTAATTTTTAATTTTTTTTTGTGTCTGTGTACACGAAAAGTAGTCGAAATAATGCTTCGATTTTCAACTTCAGTATCTTGTTTGATTGGAAAGTGAATATCGTTGTTGCATTGGGGAGGTCAAAATTTAAAATTCCCAGTAATTCTCAAAAGCGCCAAGAAAAACCAAAGAAAAATTAAGGAAAAACGGGAATTTTTACGCAAAATCGATTTTTCACAAAATTGAATTTGGTTTTTGGTGTAACTTTAAAAAAAATGACCGTAGATACATGACATTTTGACTGAATGTTTATATTAACATTTTCTATACACCATAACATTTTCTAAATTGTTCATCATCTAAAAAATACATTTACACAGTTTATTTTTATAGTCATTTTAAGTACAAATTTGGACGAAATTACATATTGAAAACCTAGAATAACTATTTTAGTTATTTTGTTGTGATTGTATAATATGATTCTTGGGTATCTTGAAACTTCTAAAGTATACTATTATATATCTATGATAGTATCACGGTTTGTTGTTGATGTATAACGCGTTATAAGTACCTAATAGATATTATGATATGATTAATTTGGAATTTATTATAGGTACCTTTTATTGGTCAATTTTTTTTAAATACTATATAGACTATAATATAATATTATGTATTATACCTAGACTGACATACCGTCTCCGCTCAGAATCGTTTTTCTTATACAATGATATATATCATTGAATTCAAATTTAATACCATCCATTATACAGTGACCCACTTGTAACCTACTGTACAGCAGAGCGAAATCCACTTACCCACCTTTTTGCATTTTTAATCTATTTTCTATACACACAATGACACTTTCAAATGCATTGTTATCGACGATAATTTATCGTCGGCTAAGAGGCAATACGTCGTATCTCCAAATAGTGGTTTTTTCAGGAAACCCATAAAACTGATACCGTATTACATATATTAAAGCAAATAACTTTTGTAGTGATGAAATATATCTTAAAATATTCTTATATAGTTATAAACCTATTTGGTATAACTTAACTATATCATAAATACATTTAAATAGCGGGTTTTAATTTAAAATCAATTAATAATAATAATATTAATAATGTGTTCCAGTTGAATCACTCGTATTTAAGTTAGTTAGGTTAACCAATAATGTACGTCAAAACTTAATACAAATAATGTATAATAACCTGTCCTTATAATTGATAATATGCTGCTCGAATATACATCACAACTCACAAGATAGGTTAGGTTAGGCCACAGTAAAAAGGTTGAAAAACACTGCTGTTAAATATAAGTATAAATATGAATAAGGTACGTAGTATAGTTATCCAGATACACATATACACCAAAAATTTATTGTTAGCATATATAAGAGACACACCATGTAAGTTCGTGAGTTCTGGGACCTGCAGTACAGCTACTCACCAGCCAACGAAATCCGGATGACGATACTGTTTAATTCTTTCGATATTTATGTAGTTAATAAGTATTGTGTATATTTTTAATGAGTATTGTGTAATTATAAAAATATATCAACTAGAACTTAATATTTGATCTACCTTTCATATAGGGCTCTGAAAATTCCCATTTAACTATCTAAATATAACAGGTTCCCCAACCCCGTTACATAGGTATAAGTAAGTTACCCTATGAACCTAACACCTCAACACACTACAAATATTACACACTAATACACTACGATATAGTCACAAGTATGATTGAATGTAACTTATATATTTGTGAGTATTATTATTTGTAAGTGTTTAGTATATAATATTTAGTTATTATTAATAACCCAGACAGCATTTTTTTGTTTAATAATATTATTATAATATTATAATAACGAATAATATTAGTATAACGTTATTATAATACTGAAATGGTATCCTAGTTATTTGAATATATTTAAGATTCTGATATCCACGTATCTACCACTGGCTACAGTAATCATATATATAGGGTCCAACGACTTTCCCTGGATATATTATATTTAACTGATCGTTCCCCATGACCCCATTACTGTATGAAGTAAGGACATAAGATACTGAACTAATATTAATCAAACACTTTCATTGGTCGAGAAACTTTTATTGAAATAGGTAAGTATAATAAAACAGCTATAAAATATAATACAAAGCTCGTGTGGTCGTCGTAAAAATACCTGAGTTTAACCATCCCACATACCTAAGTTATGTTCATAAGATATTAAATTGACACAATAAAGAAAAAAAAAAAATTTAATGTAACCTTGATTATAATGACAATGATCTTATAAACAGTCTTGTACTTAATTAATAAATCTAAAATGTAATGTATTATTGGTGTGTGTTCTCCGTTGTACCGTCAGTTTTTGGTTGAATGACTCGTCACATACGTCGCAAGGGTACGACTTCTCTATTGTGAGAATGCTGTGGTGTACTCTCCAATGACCACATATACCAAAAAAATACGGATTCTCTCTTGTGTGAGTTCTATGGTGTACCATTAAGTCGGAGTTAATGGTAAACCGTCTGTTACAAATTTCACACAGTCACGGCTTCTATCTCGTGTGTGTCCTCCGATGTACCGTCAATTGCAAGTTAGTGTTGAACCACTTATCACACACATCACACGGGTACGGCTTTTCTCCCGTGTGTATCCTCCGGTGTACTTTCAGTTGATCGCTTTGGTTAAATGACTTGTCACACGTGTTACATGGGAAAGACTTCTCTCCGGTGTCTGTCAACTGGTGTTTCATTAGATTGTATCCTTGACTGACTGAAATTCCACAAACGTTGCATGGGTAAATCACTATCCCTATGTGTAGACGCAGATATACTGTTAGATTGCTTATTTTGTTTTATGGTGTATTGCACCATAAATTATGACTCCCATTCAAGTTGGTTTCCGGATATACAAGTTTCGCACAAAGTACGAAAAGGCTATTGTTTATATTTATACTGTCTCCGCTCATAATCGTTTTTCTTATACAATGATAATATTATATCATTGAATTCAAGTTTAATACAATCTTTTATACATTGACCCACTTGTAACCTACTGAACAGCAGAGTGATATCCACTTACTCACTTTTTAACTATTATTTTTTGTAAGTATATCGTATCACCCGCAATGAGTGCTGAGTGACCACGCATTTAAACCTATGATGCCTTACTCAAGAGTAAAGTAACATTAGAGTTGTAGAGTGTAAATTCTGTTGGACCTTGTTTAACTATCGATTTGTGTGGTACTGGTTATCGTGGTTAAAAAAGGAGAATTTAAATAAGCTTTTACAACAGGTTTCGATAATTTACTGGTTTAGAGGTTTGTTAATTGGAAACCGAAAATATCTATTGTATACGTCAAGCCTTTTCGTGGCGTATACGACACTGATAAAATAATCATCCAGCAATTTATGTATATACCACATAAAATAACAATAGAAGAGCTCAAAGATCACAATATAATCCCCATTAGTCCCATATCGTTTCAACGCACATGTCTTCACGTGGGAGGTTTTACACACATGTTGAGTTTTAGAGGCCAAATTTATATATCACCTGGATACGAAAGTAAAATGCTTAGTTCTTTACTTGTGAATTTCAGAAAATTATCGGAAACTATCGGATATTTATCTTCAACGACGAATTACTTTGTTTTTAATTAACACAAATTGGACACACGTTAAATCAATAAAGAGAAAGAACTTAAACCAACTAAGACAGACTATAGTAATCTAATAAAAAAATACCCAAACACTATCAGAAATAGAAAAACCCAAAACACCCATGGAAATAAAATCGGAAGTTTATCTCGTGGATTCAATAGATTTTTCTTCAACCTATAATAATAATAAAATAATAATTGAAGCTGAAGAAACCTAAAGTAATAAAAGACTCGCTCTAACTCTATTCCTTTCATTATCGACCTCAACAATATCAAAGAACAACATTTCTTCATCAAACCTAAATAAAATGCAAAAAGTAAATCCTACCAAAAAATCAAAACTAACACCTGTTACAGAAAATGTATTAGTCAATATTGAGACGCATCTATCATAAATTAAAGACCTCTTTGACAAGACCAAAGAGTTTCCCATAAATTATACACAATTCAGAGGTATAATTGAAAATGTACAGAATAACCCAGATCCAGAGAGTATAATTTAACAGTACAATATATCCCTTAGAATAATATAATTTAAAAAGTTAGACCCAAACTTCAAACTAATATTAGCAAAGTAAAATTCACCTGTGTTCAAAACTCATTATTTAAATATGTATGGACAAATACAACAAATATAAATAACATAACACACAAAAATATAAAAATAATGGATACTGACATTTTAACTAATAAGTTTTCAGTAAATAATTTAAATACAAATATAAATGGAATGTTAATGTTTCTATGATAGGCTTGATGAAACTAAAATGCTAATAAACTCATAAAATCTAGATCTTCTTTATTTACTAGAAACCGACTTTCCCCACAATTCAACAGCAATAATTATTTGGTTTAAGGCGTTAACCAAAAATCGACACAATTATAGTTGGGACCAGTGGTTGGGTAGCCATTTTTACTGATCTATCATATACAGCACAAGAGATACCAATAATATTCCAAATCGATGTGGTAGCTATCAGACTCAAAACAATATGCTATATTTATCTACCTAACCTCACTAATTTCAATGAAGATGACATACAAAGTATAACTGACCAATTGCCAACCCCTTTTTTTCTACTTTGTTTTTTTTTTTAATAGCCACAGCACTCTATGAGGTTTGCAACTTACTGATACTAGAGGCTATATTATAGAACAAATTCTAGACGATCCTAATATCATGTTATAAAACGATGGAAATGACACACACTTCATTCACCACATCCTCGGGCAATACATCCTTGATCGACTTAACTACAATTAGTAGCAACTCTGAATGGAAAGTAATACCGGCAATATATAGTAGCGATCCTGGCCCATAATTATCAATATTAAATACTGACACAGTTCAGAATATTATGAACTTCCGCCCAAATGAAATCTGAAAAACCTAAATTAGGAACTTTATATCTTTATGACTTGAATCGACTACGAAATTGGAAAAATTAATACACCTGAAACTGAAGATGTTGAACTAACATTTGAAACACTCGAAACTAAAATTTAAATTACAGCCACTCAATCAATTGGAGTAACACACTTCAAAGGTAAAAACCACCATTCCCCTGGTGGAACAAGACATGTGATATCTCAATGAGGAATAAAAAAAACATTTTATAATAAATATAAAAAAAACTAAAAATAGTAGATTTAAAAAATTCCGAAAGAGTCAAACGAATACATAATCGATAACAAAAAATAAGCATGGCAGCACTTCATCAAAACCCTAACAACCCCTACCACCCCATCAGAGAGAAAAATCAAAGCTGTTAAAATTATACCAATAAACAAAAAGCACTAAAGTCTTACAAACAGATGTATAAAATCTCACAGAAACATTAAAGTAAGTTTGAAGAGAATAGTAAAAATTTGTCATTGGATCCCCTCTTTCTAGAATATAAAATGGAAAATGAAAATGACATATTTAATACACCATGAACAATTCTGCCCAATGACTTAATAGCACTCTACGACGTAACTGCCATTAATGAGATAACGATAAATATTATAATGAAATTTATCAAAGACACCAATGTATACAAAACCATATAATAAGAACAAAACAAAAATGTACATACCTATTCACATTTAATTTTATTCTATAATTTTGAATTGTACACTTTTAAGTATTAACGGTCAATGACCACTGCAGTCAAGGCCTAGTAACTATAATAATAATAATAATTTTTTATTATAATGTGACGATAAAATTACAAAATTGGCTGTCAACATATTATATTTTATAAAGTTATACCATTTGTAGGAAATGATAATATAAAAATTTGATGAGCATTTTGAATATTTAAGGTTCTTTGTTTATTATTTACAATCCAAAAAGAAAATTGTTTGATGAGAAATTTTTATTTTACGCGTGATTAGCTTTCGTCAAAATTTAAACTTCAGACTAGTATATAAAGAATATTTGTATATTAATTACACTTTCTTGATGGGGTATGAACAAAGTTAGTTATTGAGCGCTTGGTATATTGATTTTAGCAGATATTTATTTTTTTAAAAAAGACAGAACCCATAGAAATTTGCACATTAAATAAATTGAAATCTATTTGTACAGTACAAGGAATAAGAGCTAGATTATCAAATTTTTACAAGGGAAATTCAAAAATAAACGATCTTGATGATACATTGGATGCAATTGAAAAGTAAAGTATAATAAACATTTATATTATAATGATGTTTAAAAGGTCTGTTTGAGGATAGGTATAAGAATATTATTTATCGGTGGAGGAACAACATTATAGGCATGAGGTACAGTATCTACGTAATTTATTATTCACCAAAAATTAAGAAAACGACAGCGTATAGAAAGTGACTCAAACGTCTAAAATACGGTCGAAAATCGCTGCACATCGCGTGTTACACATTTAATAGACGTCGATATATTATTGTATAGGTATTATACGCATGTAATAATGTATAATGTATATGTATCGTATATCAGTGCCCTGACTTTTGTCAACCCTCTGATATATTATGTGCCTTCTGTTTCGGCACTCTCAACCCTATTTTTAATTGCGGATTTTAAACGATTTTACCCCTCGCCACAATCGAAATTCACTTCAACAAATTTATTATTTTTAATAGTCCTATTATTAAGATAATAACAGTTTAGTGGTCTTCATATAGCTGGTGTTTCCGTACAGGGCATAGGTAATAATAGTATAATATTCATGAACTCCACATCAATTAAAAGTACTACCGTATACGCCACGTAAAGACTTGGAGTATATAACAAATATATTTTGGTTTCCTATTCCCAAATCGTCAAACGAGTAAGTATCGACACCTGGGGTAAAAAGCTTATTTAAATTCGCCTTTTGAAGTACTGCACTAAATGATAATTTAACAAGGTTCCACGGGATTTATACTCTATAACTCTAAGGTAGCTTTACTCTGAAACAACTGACCACGATAACGAGTAGGTGCTGGATGTTTGAGGGTGAGATCTCTTAAACCTAGACAGAGTCTTACTCTTTCTCGACTGACCGTGATAACGAGTACTGGAAGAGAAAGTGGGTACTACAGTACTAGTTATACTAGTTACGAGTTACTAGCTCATGCTGCGCACCCATGTCGACTCCTCACTGCATGCCTATTACAGATTGAATTAGCTCATACTCTGTCCACGCCTCTTCGATCATTTCTCGTCGAGCTTTTATCTCAACTGGATCGACATTTGAAGATTGTTAGCTATCCCAAAAGTATGTTATCGACGCTTTTAATTGTCCTCTTCTTACGTCCGTATTTTCAATTCTCTCCATATCGGTGTTATGAGATATGGCCATACAAATGCAGAGGGTAAGTAGTAATAGTACTATATTTAAAACTCGGGTAGAAACTACAAAGAATCTTAATACTTTGGGTAAAATGAATAAGACCCTTGCCTTACAGACTGTTAGTTTTCACTGGTATCCATACGCCACGCACCAGTTAGTGGTCTACTGTACTTACTGTGTGCGCACTCACCACACTTTTCGATTTATTTATAACACGAGTTTTTTTTTACACTACGAAAATATATTTTATTATATTTAACAATTTATTCCGATATATTTTACTTGAACATCTTCGAACTGATATTCAACGACTTATCGATATATTTTGATTTTTGAGGTTAACGGTCGTGGTACGTTTTTCGCAACCATCAATTCGCAACCTTTTTTTATTACTACTGATACACAGATCACGGACAAAGGACCAAATGTTAAGGCAAAACACTATTGATGGTTATAATTTATTTATTTAATTTATAATAACAAATTTTTATTTCAGCGTGTGGCGCGTTTCGGTTCGCCATTACAATCAAGGCCGTGGTTATTGAGCAACTAACTTTTACGAACGGACAGTGATCGTCACCTATCTTATACACAATTAAATATAAGCAGATCGGTCTGCACCGTGAGCAATTATTATTTTATCTAGCGATAATGAATCAAACCAAACACAGCCGCGCCCACCTTGAAAAATTAATTTTTAATTTACATACCTATCTATTAGTTTTTTTTAGAGCTTTAGGTCCTCTGCCTTAAACATCACAAACCTATCTTTATGTTTCCTTTTCAACTAAAATAATATGTGTGCAGTGTGATTTATACGCCCTAACATTTTTAACATGACTGAAAATATTACGCGAGTCGTGGAAGTATGGTGAAAAGCGCAAAATTTTGATAGTTTTAAATAATTACACTTTTTATAGAGATCGCATTACATTGCTACGCTGGTCTGACTTATCTTAACAATTAGTTAGTTGCTCAGAATACCCCCAACTAAATTACATAATATTATATATTAAATAGTATTATATTGACGACTGTCTACAATATATGATAGTATGATACTATGATGCACTCTGTCGTGGATATTTAGTTTTATAAAGTCAACAATAAAATATGTACTACCATGAAACATGTACTGTTTGATAATGGACGTTACCCAAATACCTTTAGTTATTGACTAATGCTTTCGATCACCGATTAATTATTCGATTTTGTTTGCATTATTATTTTAAAAAGTAATACAACAAAATAAACTGGCTTGAAATCGTGGTGCACAGAAAATACATTTTAATAAAACGGTAACAGAATAGTCTATAGTAACTACGTATTGTACGAAAAACAATTAATACGAGTGGGTTAAGATTATTTTCTATATATTTCATATATTAATATAATGGATTCATATAATGGATCAAGTGGTGGTGAACCTTCTTAATGCACCCGTGCTCGCTGGTCAGGCATCGTGTAACCCCATGTTGGATATGTTGATGACCACTTGGAGACGATGGGGCCAACGACCTCAGCAGACAGATAGAGGCACACAGACCGACTCCAGACCCACGCCAAATGTGGAGGCACAGACCGGGGTGACGCAACAAGACGACGGAAGGGCACTAATACGTTGGGCGGTGTCGGCAACCCCGATCGCGGTCCTGAATTACCCACTGCTACAGATTGCACTGGACCGAGGTATAGTGGTAACACCTCCTAAACCACAATCGAAACCAGCACGGACTCGAAGGGTGAGGACCATGACCAGCCTTAAGAAGGAGCCACGGTTATGCACCGATCCACCAGTAGCGGATCCGATCACGTGGGACGAGGACCAGGAGGACGTGCTACCTGGCGTCGATATATTGATGGGCGGCTGGGTGAACTTTCCGGAAGACGACGGTGACGGCCTGTACGCACAGTGACGGCCATGCTACCGTGTCAAACTTTTATCATATTTCATAGAACTGACCGGTTGTTATCAGTATTAATGTATGCTATTATCGTATTATGAGAATGCATAATATTACTAATATTACATATAATTATTTAGTATACATGAATATAATATATTATATTTTGTGATTTATGTTATTAATATTGTATGGATAAGCCTGTAAAATGTGCATTAGTCGTACGCACTAATGTCTAGTGCAGCAATGTACTACACAGTGAGCTGGGGTTGTGTTGGTTTGTTGATGTATGTGTGACTGGTATTCATAGACGAAACTAGATACTTTTATTAGGGCAGGCCAAATGAGAAATATAAAAAAAAACTTCTATTAACAACTTTATATAGGTAGTAATTTTATGTATATATAAATAATATATATATATATATATTATATAATGAATATTTCTTTACAATTTAATTATTTAATGATAAATAATTAATACATTTATAATAATAAACGATTATGATCGTTTTTTTTTGTATCAAAAAAAATAACCACTGACGAAAATAATATTGGACAAAATTAATTCCGAGTTTAGTCACACACGGTCTTTTTGATAGGTTTGTGACTTTAAAAATACCTATAAATTCAACAAAAAAATAGAAAATAGTTTTAAATAGCATTAAATGATAGCTTGATTTGAAAATTGAAGGTATTAAAGTACATAAAATAGTGTAAATTACTTACAATGAGTAATTTGAAAAATTATAAATGCCCGGTCTTTTAGACAGCGATGTGACTAACGGGGTTAATAATAAATAAATTATTTAGGAATGTACTGGTGTATGATAATAATAATTAATATGGCATTATATTTTAAATAATAATTGAAATATTTGACTTATCGTCTATCTATAAAAAAATATATTCTAATTAATCCTCTCCATGATTTTCTAATGTTAAACGTAAGAGACTTGTGAACGATCGCTGTCAATGATAAAAATATGAATTTGTAATGAAAGAAATAATACGTAAATATCAAACTATCAAAGTACTTAAGTACATAATATAATCGACAATAATTTTCTATGGGTACCTATATCACCACGTAACAAACATTACCGACTGACGACTTGTTATACGTAAAATTAACTATTTCTTAATTGCTATAGTATAAAAATAAACATCAAATGTCTAAATTAAACAATAACTGATCAAATCGATTATTCGAGTTCATAGAATAGACCAATATGACTTCATATTTCCATAATCAATGTTAAAAATAAATTGTATTTTTAATTTAAGAAATGTTAACAATTATGTATGTTTACATGTATAAAATATATATTATTTATAAAGCTTAAATATTTATTAAAATATATAATATATACAAATGTTTAGTCAGTATTTGGTCAGGCCATGGTCTGACTGGTCTGACCCGTAGTTTCGCCTATGCTGGTATTGTTCAATTGAATTTCATCAAAATCAATGTACAATAGGCCAAATAAAACGCGTGTGATTATTCAATAGGGAAGAGGGTATGTAGTATGTACTGAACGTTTTGTTATGTGATTCGCATATTCTCATATAAATACGTATTTTGTGTTGAAAAATAAAATCAAAAAACATACTTACACAGTTCTGTACACAGGAGAGAATCCGTTCTTGTGTCATGCGTGATTAGGATATGTAGAAAATATATTTTTGAATTTTTGTAACAAATTGAAAAAAAAAGAAAATTCATCTGATACAATAATAGTACTAACTACACTAATTAAACAAAAATCAAAAATCCATTTTCTACATAACCTAGAAAAGAGAATAAGGAATCCAAATATGTTTTCAAAATTCAAATCGGGATTTTGGTACTGGGTGAATTTTTTTCCCGTTTTTTTGGGACTTTTATGCTGAAACTTTTTTTTCTCAAAATATAGTGACACGTGACTATGTATGTACGTTACTGATTTTCAAGATTCTTAGCCGTAGTTTATCTTTAATTACATAAAGCGTTCGGGGAACTCGCGCACACCAGTGGCGCAACCAGACCCCCCACCCCTCGGACCAAACTTATAAAGGGGCTATATAAGATACTTTTTTTTTATTTATTTAATTTAGAATAATAAAATTTTACACAAACATTTTACACATTTGTTATTAGCAACAAAAATTATAATTTTGTGATAGTTCCGCGTTATGATAACTAAATTTATGATTATTAATAGTAGGTACAAATAGTGTGAAAAAGAAAAATATTTCGTAATTCTCTTATCCCGTTATCGCGAAAAAAGTTATCCGGGATGCATTTTGTTCCGTTTTTCAAGTCCGTATTAATCATGAGAGTATGACCTTGCACATAATAATGTATAACATTGCGCAAGGGAAGTTACTATTTTTTTTTTACGTACCTTAAATATTTTTTTTACTTGGACGGGGAATAATGGCACAAACTAATGCCCAAAATAATTTTTATTAAAATATGGATTTAAATAGCTGTCATTTATATACCACATTTATTTACCTGCCAAGGCAATGAATACTACAATTTTTAATATTATCTTATTATATTTCCTATGATTTCAGATTTAGCCTACCTAATAAATTGCTATTTGTATTATAGTTTATTTATATTACCTATATTATCACGCATGTTATTTACCTAGCGTAGTAGTCTACAAATTTGTACAATAAACCATTGTATTATCAAATATACGTGGATTAGTGTTGACAATAGACAAATGCGTCTGAACCACTAATTAAGAAACTATCACTGTTAATTATTTTTTTATTTCCTACAGATATATGTAGGTATTATTGCTATTAAAATGGAAACTATAATAATATAAATAAATATATTTTTCTATGGACTGAATGTACGAAATTTAAATGGGAAAAATTTCGATAAATTGGGTGACTATAAATCCATATTCCCTTAGGTACATTGTGTTACATAGTACATATTATTTAATTTATAGAATATAATAAAGGTAAGATTCTATAACTGTATTAGAATGTAGTATTCAACAATAAGTAACGAATTGCGGTGTGAGGGGCAAAGCTCCCCCCCACGAGTTAGTGTTAATCAATATTGCACTTGGAATGCTGCTTTTAAAATTTAAATTGTTGGATTGATCTCCTCCACCTAACTATTTCCAATTCGAGCACTGATTATGATTATTTTTAGCACACAACAATATAAAAGCGACACTCAGATAGCCGATCACTGGAGGTTTGGCGTTGATGATAATAATTATCAACGTAAACGTTTATAATTATTATAAACGTTTACCTGGAGGTTTGCGTGTGTTGTTATGTATTAAAAACTATTAAATATAAAAATGATTGCAACAATATATACTTTAAAACGTTACATAAAAACAGAAAAATTAAAAAAAAAATTGTTTGAAAATATTGTAATAGTATAATTTATTTCGATAATGATATAAATTAATGCAAACTATGATATAGGCATTAGCTGATTTTGATAACCATTAAAATGGCAGTATCCAAGGCCATGTCACCACTTTTTTTCAAATAGCATGGGGATTTGGGAAGGTGTCGTACTCGGCACCTTTGTTTATAGATAAAGTGATATTTATGATAGGTATATGCGGGCTGGTGAAACAGACGTCGATAATTATTAGTGATCAGACAATATTATTCATATGTCTATGATATTATTATACGTAGCGTCTCCCAAAGGCTTTACATTTGTTTTACACGGTGAATATAGCAATTGTATACCTACATCGAAAAATGGTGGACACACGTGTACATTCACACGCACGTGGACACTTAGAGAAAATAATGGGTGTACCGATATTTGAATAATTTCGGGTTTTTGAAGTAGCCAAAAAAAGGGGACTACCGAAATGGGAGTTAGCTATATAATTTGATTGCATGCATGCTTGCATGCTTAGAAGGAACACGCGCGTGGTGCGCTACATAATTCACGAAAATGAAAATACATATTATTGCGATGCCATTGTCTAGTTATTTTCGTTACAACTCTTGAAATATTTAACGACACATATGGCTCGGATATAATACATTTTATTAAAGTTTAGTATGTATACAACTAAGTTTTGAAATTAAATTTGAAGTTTTGAATATGCATATTCAAAAACCATGGTTTTTCGAAAGTCATTTCGCCGACACTAGGTTTTTGACCAAAACTTTTTAATAACGATGAGGCTAAGTGTCTCATGGAATAGCAGTACAACTATAACGCTGCCGTGCTAACTACTTACTAAGCAATAACTACAATTATTTTGATAAAATTAAAATTTTGTTGTCCATAGAAAGATGAACTCATTAAAAATCAAATTATCTATGCAGGCACGCCCGGAGGGGGGCCAGGTGGTGCAAATGCACCACCTGAGCATTTTAATTATTTGGATTTTCCAAATAAATAATAGAATATAAAAAGGTGGGTAAGTAGATGTCACTCTGCTGTACAGTAGGTTACAAGTGGGTCACTGTTTTATGTTTAATGGATTGTATTAAATTTACTATTGAAGAAGATACTATTGAAGAAAATCTATGCAGTTTTTCTTCCCCAAACCGTGATGACAGACACAAAAAAAAAAAAAATAAAAAAAATACACATCATAAAATCAATACATTCTTCATTCCACTCAGAATCTAAAAATTGATATATTATACAGCATATAAATATAGGATAATCAAAATTAGACCACAGAATAATATATATATCAAACCATGATCAGGGACGACCGACAAGGTTGATTTATAGAAGGTATATGGAACATCAAATAATAAATATAGATGGCTACGTGTTAGAGCAGGCATGTCAAACTCAAAGTATTAACTGGCCTTTAACTATATTGAATAGTTAAATAGTTTACTATGCCACACATAAAAATGTATCGAAAAAAACATTTTAATTGTATACATTTGTAATTGTATTCATTACTTACAAATATACAATATACAATATTTTATATTACAATACCTATTCATTTACAGTTTATCATAAGATAAGACAGAAAAGCAACAAGTACACCTCTTACTAACATATTATTATTTGTGACACAAAAGAAAAATAGAATATTTTTTTTTCAATTAATTAATCAGTAATATTGGTAACAACAGGTCATAAAAAACGAGACGAGGGTCGCGTGTTTGACGTGCTTGTGTTAGAGCATATATTAGCATATTAATTATCAGAGGCGGCTTGATCGTGCATTTTGTGGTTCACTGAACCACAAAAAAGTCTAGGATGGGTGTCATTTTAATAGGAAGGTACTTGGTCTTGGGAATGACTAATCAGTGTCCGGTATGGCCGTATTGCTGTATAGCTAATATAAAAATGGTTAGTTTGATGGCAAATTCATTGTTAACAACAAATAAATACAATCACATACATTAACAATCAACTTATGAAGTTATAAACAGCTTTATGACGAAAAAAGGTGGGTAAGTGGATGTCGCTCTGCTGTGCAGTAGGTTTCAAGTGGGTAACTGTATAATGGATAGTATTCAATTTGAATTCAATGATATAATATCACTGTATAAGAAAAACGATTCTGAGCGGAGACGGTTTGTCAGTCTAGGTATTAGACATACCTATTATAGGTAGGAATACTTATCTATAGTATTAAAAAAAAATTGACCTATAATAGAAATTAATAATAAATTCCAAATTAATCATATCACAATATCCATCAGGTACCGCGTTATACCCCAGACAGCAATTTTTTGTTTAATAATATTATTATACCATTATAATAAAGAATAATATTAGTATAACGTTATTATAATAATATTATAATATTATCATTACAAAATGTTGCATGGGACATCAACAACAAACCGTGGTACTATCATAGATATATAATAGTATACTTTAGAAGTTTCAAGTACCCACAAATAATATTATACAATCATTACAATCACAACAAAATAAATAAAATATTTATTCCAGGTTTTTAATATGTAATTTCGTCCAAATTTGAACTTAAAATGACTATAAAAATAAACTGTACTTATGTATTTCTTAGAATTTTTGGTAACAGAATTAAATATTTACGTGGAATCTTGTTTTAAATTTTCAATCCTTAGATATAAAAGTTGAACATTTTATAAATTTTTAACTACAAAATATTTATTCAATTTTAAATTTGATAAATTTTGTCAACATTTTAACTTCAAATGCTTATAAAAAAAAATTGTGGGTATGTATTTTTAATATTTTTCAACTGCTATTATAAAAATGTATCAGGAGCTTTGTATTAAATTTTGATAATTTGAAAATTTGATATTTATAGAAAAAAAAAACTAAAAAAATTGAAAACTTACAATGTCTGTACACAGCTCAAAAAGAGTCAAATTATTTTCTAAATTTTATCGTATATAGAAAATGCTAATATAAACATTCAGTGAAATTTTCAAATATCTAAAGTCATTTGTTTTTTAATTACAATAACATAAGAATTTTGTCACATGAGAAATCGAGTGAATATCAAATGTTGTAAAAATATGAATTTCAAACGCTCATAAAAATTTAATTTGAGTTTCTTATAGACATTTTTTTTTTGATAAAGATAGATTATCCTATAAGGAGTCTTGTGTTACATTTTAAAATCTTAATTCTAAAAAGAAAAATTTTTACGAATTATTAACTCTAAATAATTTGCTAATTTTCGAAATTTTTACATATTTTTTTCAGTTTTTGAACTTTAAATGCTAATAAACAAAAAACACTAAGGATTTTTACTATTTTTCAAATGTCATTATAACAATATAGTAGGAGCCTTGTATTAAATTTTCAAGTATTTTTACCCAACAAATAAAGTTTTATTGACATTCATAGAAAAAGAAACTAATTAAATTGGAAACTGAAATTGTCCGTAAACAGCTCAATACAAATCAAAATATTTTGAAAATTGTATCATGTATAGGAAATGGAAATATAAACAACCAGTGAAAATTTAAATTTAAATTTAAATTTTGACTTCCCCAATGCACCAACAATATTCACTTTCCAATAGAACATGATACTGAAGTTGAAAATCGAAGCATTATTTCTACTACTTATCGTGTACACAGACACAAAAAAAAATAAAAAAAAACACACATCATTGAAAAATCAATACATTCATCGTTCCACTCAGAATCTAAAATGTAATACAAGATTATTCATAAGTTCGTCTACCTTAAAAAAAAAGAAAAAAAAATGTCTTAGAGCAAGTCAACATGTCAATTCATTATTATTATTATGCCAATTAAATTATAGTATAGTCATATTATTGTCTCGTATTAATCTCATAAGTAATAATCAATCTAATCAATACGTTTCAATGAACATTCCTGGAAAACTTTTAAAAATAAAAATAAAATTATGACATAAGCCAAGGAGGGAGCCGGGGTCCACCCTCCTAGGTTCGCCACTGACGGACATACGGTGGTCCTTACAAAACATAAACTTTTGGTTATACATTTTATATTCTTATTACAAACACCACGCATGACGCTTGAAATAAATAAAACCAAATCGTTTCTTTCTTGATATTTGGTTGTAGGCGACGTGACATAGGTTGTTATAATATTGCTGGCTATTATGATCACAATAATTCATAATATATCACGTCATGGTAGTTTTAGCAGAATAGAGAAATATTGGTGCATTGGACGCACTTTATAAAATGTAATAATAAGCTCGTTTTTTTTATAAATACACATTTATTTTTCTTTATTACAGTCTAGTTTAATGTTATTGTCTGATGGACCGAAATCATACATAATATATTAATATGCAATGTGTTTCTTACACTATTATTAAAAATAAAAATAATAATAATGTATATAATAATATGTAGTTTGTATTAAAAACGATTGACTTCTACACATATATAATATACATGTACAAGTATACGACTGGAGCTATCGAACAAAAAATCAAGACTTGCCTGTGCACAATATTGTTATTAGTATTACTATTATTACTGCAGTTATTATAAAATTGTGTAGTAATTGTATAATACATAAAATATTTGATATAGGTTGATATAAATTGCATGATATAATATATTACACTTTAATCGTCAATTTTTAAATGGCTAACGAACTTCATTTTTTTAAATATTATTTTCTCATTGTAAATATATTTGAACAGAGCCGGTAAATAATAATAATAATAGGTAAATTATACATTATACGAATTATAAAATTAACAAGCACATTTAGCTTTGGAGAACATATTATTGTTAATAATTGTTTTCAAATGAGTTTAACATTAAACTTAGCTCTCTTAAGAAATCAATATTCTTTACATATTGTATTTAATCAAATAATAATAATAAATAATTACAAAAAAAATAAGATAAAAAGATAATTGTGTATAGGTCAGTGGTTTTCAACTGGTGTGCCCTAAAGTTTGCTACGATAAATCTATTAATAGTTTTACAATTTTGTATTCACCTGTATTATTATCGATATTCGGCGAAAACTGATAACTAACAAACATAAAGACAGGCTAATCGTTAACACTTTAATAATTGATATATTTCACAATAAATAGAGTAGATTGTAAGCAGTAAATTTATTTATATAAATATGTGTATGTGTGTACCTCTATATAATATATATTAAATATAAAAATATATTCTTCGCATATTATGTGTATTGGTGTGCCACGAAAATTTTGTTGGAGATGAAGTGTGCTACATTGTTAAAAAGGTTGAAAACCACTGGCATATAGGTTATAATATTTTTGATATTTTTGATATTTTTGATATTTTTGATATTTTTGACACCCGTACGCGAACGCATCTTAAAAACGTTAACATACATTAAAAATGATTTGATAATTACATCTGGGAGGCATGATCGGCGGCCGCGATGCGAATTTGCGGTATACGAACACAGGTGGATCTGTTGCATTTCAAATGTGCTCAGTCGAACTGCGAACGGACTGTTGTGATTCCAAGTCACTAGTCCTGAACACTAGGGCACACTCTCTGCACACTTCTATGTCAATTTCGTGGCTGCTATTCATTTTGTAGATGAACAGTAATTCCTTGTTAAATTATAAAATGAAACAGATTAATTTACAATTACCATATTAATAGTTATCCATTAGTAGCCCTATTGTTATAACTTATAATTGAAAATTAAAATCGAAGAAAAAAAGTGGCCCGCTCTGCTGTAGTTGTGGAGTTGAGTGTATCTAGTCATATAGTAATTCACTGTAATGGATGTGTTAAATTTGAATTCAATGATAAATCATGGCATACGAAAAACGATTCTGAACTGAGACAGTCAGTCGGCCTAATTAATAAGTTTATTTTATCATAATATATTTGTATTGCTATTGTAGTTACTATCTTGTGATATTAGAAATATGGCATAAATTATAAGTAATCTTAAAATGAATCTAAATATGTTATTGTGAATGTACTCATATAAAATATAATAATATACGTACAATTTTTAAGCCACCGCGAATAGTATTTATGAATTACAACAAAATAGCTTAAATTATTATTCTTTGATTAAATGACTATATATTAATCCAAATTTGAACTACAAATGTCTAGAAAAAAAATATATATGAATATATATTTTATATTTTCGGGGTTTAGTCAGAACTACTTATGAGGAACTTTGTATTAAATTCTCAAGCCTTGGCTAAAATTGTTGGACATTTTATAAATTTCTGAGCCTGAAAATTTTCATCGGCATCATTATATCTTAAACCATTACATTAATACTAAAAATATTAAAAAACTTCAAATATCTAGCTCAAAAAGAGTAAAAATACCCAGTACCATTTATACTATGTATAGAAAATGCTAACGAAAACACTTAGAGAAAATTTACTTTAGATTATGAGAAATGTAATATATTACTGCGTGGTCTGCAATTATGACTTTATAATTATGTCGGAAAATCGCTTTTGCGTAAAAATTCCCGTTTTTCCATAACTGTTTATTTATTTTTTCCAATTATAAAAACGTGCTTGAAATTTTGTATTCCTCTCAACATATTAACTATATCATTTTCGTACCAGAAAAGATATTGAAATATTTTTACTGTTCCAAAACGTAATGGTGACGTAAACAAAAAAAATGCGTGTTGTGAGTAGCTTTATACCAGCAGAGAAGGCAACAAACGTCCT
>NC_042493.1:44595666-44603387 GCF_005508785.2 Acyrthosiphon pisum
GCAGCGTCGTCAATGCCACAAAAAAAAAATAAATAAAATACGATATTATGTTGTTTTATCATAATTCATATTATAATTTATTCATGTAGGTACGTACCCGCTGCCTTTGGTTGTCGGGAAACAACAACAAGAGTTCCTGGAATACGGAATCGAAGCTGTCCGGGTTCAGTACGTCGACACAGTACGAGTAATAATCTAACCCGGTAATGTGATGTTTGCGGTACAGCGTTGACATCATTTTGAACTTACTGAAAGCTCCAAAACGTATGCCGCGGGGAGGCGTGAGTGCGGCCATCAGGTTGTTGATGAACATTTTTTTCCGGGCGGGCGAGACGACCGGTAGCAAGTCATCGAACAACAGATCGGGCGGTGCAATGATCCGGCCATGGTTCTGTGCTGCGGGACACGATCCAAGATTACTAAACAGCCCGGGAGGGACTCTGACCTGTTGTTGTGGCTGCTGCCGGTACGCGTTCTCGAGGCCCGGCGGTATGTTTGGCGTCGCCGTTTGGATATAATTGTTCTGCAGTAGTGGCTGGTGATGATTTTCCTGATAATGGTGGTTGGTTGCGGTAGGTCGTTGTTGTTGTTGTTGTTTTTCTCCTCGATTTATGTTATTTTTTCTCTTCTTCTTGTCCTTTGGGTTATTGACGTCCGACACGGGTTTTTCGTCGGGTCGAGCTGCTGTTCGACCGATCGCAGCAGACTCTTTCTTCTTGGACTGCCCTCTCTTCGGCTCTTCTACCGGGGCTGCGGTGGCGGGCTTTATTACTTCGGTCTTGCCGGCGACCCCCTTATTATTCGTTGAAGTAGCCGTCCTGATTTCGCCGTTGCACATCTGCACCGCGTCGACGGTTTTCATATTGGGCTTGTTGCAGATTTTCCTATTACTGCTGTTGCTGTCCACGGTTGGAAGGTTCTTTTTCCCGTTTTGAACAGTACCACTGCCACTGCTGTTGACGTTGATTTCTGCTGGCCCGATTTTCTTCGAGTTTTCCGATTTCTTCTTATTGCCGCCCAACTTTGCCAAGTTGCTCTTGGACGGTTTTTTTTTTTTGTTCAAATTTGGAAAGTCCGATGGGCCTGGAAACTTGGGCGCTTCTGCTATTTTCTTCTTGATGGCCGCTGGTCCTTTTTTAACCTTTTTTTTCTCACTCTCGTTTCCCGTCTTGACTACAGACACCCAACTACCACCGCCCGAACCACTGGCCACCGCCATCTCCTTGTTGGCGACCAACCTTGGGTATTGCAGGTTTTGTTGCTGCTGCTGTGGCTGGTGGGTTTGGCTTTGGTTTCCGTCTAGCGGTGGAAAGTTCCTGGCCTGGTCGGGCCACCGTCGGCCTGAAGGCACCTTGACGTCTTTGTTTTGGTTCGGTTTAGAGAATTCCGCTGGTTTCATTCGGATGCTGTTCATCGGTGGTTTCTGAGCCTTGGGCACCACCAACGGCTGCGGGTCCTGTCCCACCGGCAGAAACAAATGTAAATTTCGTGTGTTGATCGATTGGATTTGGCTCCTGGTGCCTGAGGTTACCGCGGAATTGTTGTTTCTGTTGTTGTAGCTATTGTTATCACTATATATAAATTATGAAAATTTTAAAAACTATAGTGTAGAAGTGTATACAATTATAGATAACTAACGTAGTTTATGTATATGTTACCGGCAAAGACGTAAACTAAGGAATTAACGTTAATGACTAGTCAAAACGATATTGACTAGGAAATAACGCTTATGTCCATTATTTTCAGGCAATGATGCATTTAGACATAATGTATTTGTCAATTTTAATAATTAGAAACGACCTTGCGTTGTATAGTCGATTTATCAATAATCGGTAATAACAATAGTAACAAATACATACTTTTCGAGTCTAGTATATCGATGGCCGTACATTAGGTACCTAAATCTTAACTGAAAAAATAGCCATCTATCCGGATACATATATCATCTATATAGTAGGTTTACAATATAAATCGCGTTTATTTATTTGTTATAATAATTGAATGATAATTATATATTAATTAAATTATAATATTTGTACACACGCACTACTACTAGCACATTGCATAACATGTATCAAGTATCTACCTTAGTACCTACCTTCAAACTGTCAGGGTATTTCAAATTTTAAAAATAAATTATTCAATTAATTTATTTTATATTGTGTAATATTAAGTTCAAATTTATCTTATATGCATTATAAAATTTCCGACACAAATTAAATATTTCTCTAAACAAAATTATCAACATTTTTTATCAGTATTAGAAATTTAAGTAATTTCTTTGTCATAATTGTAAATGTGTGAACAATATATTTGAATTTTACAACCATCCCCATGTTGTCAGTTAATTGATGATATCATCTACTAACGAGTCTACTAATGTTAGGAATATATGATAATGGCTAGGAATTTACGTTATTACCTAATTTACACCATTGATGGTAACATAATAATATACACTATATAGATCATAAAAATTAAATACACACATGTAGTCTTGAATACCATCATCATCGAAACAATCAAGAAAGGAATGCTCTTTCTTCAGATGTTTATCGAGCTTTTCTTTGTTTAAGTAACGTACTTTACAAAATTGACATTCAGGATGGCCCTGGTGAGATGTATTATCGGGGTCTCCACGTTCTTCATGTCTAATTAACTCGCCATGCTTATACCAACGTATTTGGCTTGGAAATATCTATAATTATTAAAGTAAATACAGGATCATAAATTAACTTTTTAGTATTTATACATTATAATAAAAAGGGAGAGTAGGAAACCGCTCCACTGTATACAGATGGAGTCGAGACTCGAGTGTATCTTGTCATTGAGTCACTAGGTAAGTAATAGATATTATGTTAAATTTGAATTCAATGGTAAAACAAAAAATAAAATTATTTTGAACGAAGACGGCCGGCCGGTCTATGTTGCTAAATTTATTTTATCATTTATTTATACTGCTATTAGTTATAGGCTATAACTTATAGCAATTTACAGTAGGTTGAATCAATTTTTTCCAAAAACAATGAATTTTTTACACTTGGTATTATAAATATTTAATTATTAAAATAGTATTATATTAAGAGGACGTCATACCTACATATGTTGTCTCCTTTTTACACACGTACGAGTGTACGATGGTGAGAACACATGTGGGTGCGACGTCTTCTCAATATCATACATTATTATTACCAACTTTACAGTCAATGCGGACTGACTACACATCATTTTTAATAGGTTAGTAGTATAAATAAACAATTGCTTAAATTTAATCTATATATTTTGAAAATGGTATTGTGTAGGTATATAAATTATTATAATGTACAATTTTGAAGTCCCTATGAACAATATTTTTGAATTACAACAAAATAACTAAAATCATTATTAAAGTATTGGTAATTTTTTACTTCTGATCTCTCCCTCTAACCCTAAGGTACCAACTGGATCCAATTTGTCACCAAAATCTAGCAGTGAAATTGAAAGTCAAAGAATTTTGACTATTCAAAAAGGTGACGACAAACAGATAAAAAACACACATCATTGTAAAATCTATTCATAGTTTTATATTGATACGAGTAGATTTAAGTTCCAAAAATATAAAGTACCTAATAAGTAGTTGATATTATTAATATTTAATTTAAATTACCTTTAAATTTTTCACACAAAGACGACAAGCATAAAGACGATGGTTTCGTTCCATATGTGTAGCTAATTGTTCAAATTCTGTAAACTCTGGATGTTCATGACATTTTTTACAGTAGGAACTCAGTAATTGGTCAAATGAATTTTTCACAGAATGATCACTAAATGCGATGCCGTACTTTTTGTAATAACGGGGATATGAACGTTCTTCCAAATTTTTAAACAAATCCAACTCATCTTTGATAAAAATAACCTGTAAGAATAATAAAATTTAATTAATATAAGTCGAGTTAAGTGTATTTACTTGGATACAATTTCAATTAACTTTGTGTATTATTACAATGTAATGTGTACAAAATGCCAAAAGTTATTGAATTTTGTAAATATAACTAGTTATGTGTTCAGGGGCGGATCTAAGGGGTTCAGGAGGTCAGATGACCCACAGTTAATATTTACTGATCAAATTGGTCTCTTTTCAGATCTTGGGTAGTTGGACACGTGGATACTCGAATAAAAAAACATACAGTATAAATGATTTTTTTTATTTTATATGCCTGCTAGTAAATGATTATAGATTTCTAATCTGGTTTTAATAAGTGGTCCCTTGAAATGTCCTGACCCACAGTTTCCTAACTCTGGATCCGCCCCTGTCTGTGTTATGTGCATATTATAATATAAACTAAAGACAGATCTATTTTATACTCTGTATACGCCACTGTTCCGCAATTTGAATTTGATAACTTCCGTACACCACATGGCACATTTCAACTACTTATACTCTACAAACCCTAATTTTATAGTCAGTGATTACTAATTAGAATAGATTGTATGACTGTCCGTGTAACTTTGCCTTCTTCCCTCCATATATTTCTGGCCCCTGAGATATATTGGTATCATTGAATAGAGTATTAAGTTCTCTATTTGACCTATTTTGTTACCGTCTTCCTCATCTCTCCTTGGCCCCAATATTCTTCTCAAGATTTTCCTCTCGAAAACCAATAATTCGTTTTCATCCAACTTGGTAGACGCCCACGATCCACAGGCATAGGCACGATCGGTCTAACGAGTCTTATAGAGTCTTAATTTTATTTTTCTCGATAATTGTTTTGACTTAAATAGTTGGACTAGTGAAAAATAGCATTTGATTCTAGCTGTGATTCTTCAATGTATATCTTCATCATTATCTGCTGGTGAGTATATCTATCCCTAAGTATTTAAAATTACGGATGATACATCACTATATGTACTTGCATTAAATTATATATAATATATATTTATATAGACAAATTACTCTATGTTCTCACCAACATCTTTTTTTAGAATGGATTTTAAGTACTATTTTAAGCTGGATACAAAGAAACAAATTTTTGTCAATTTTTAAAATAATTTAATACGTTTTCTGAACATGTATAAGTATGACCATGATATAGGTTGTTAGTATAGATAGTATAAGCATTTGTATTACACACTAAACTTTGGTATCGCAGTCAACGGTGATGACAGAAATAATACGCCAATTGGTTTTCAAAATTTAAATTAATTTAATTTGAAAACCTGAATTTTTTTATACAGTGAATTTTAAATATAAAATTAGAAATATACTGAAAAAGTGAAAAACAATTATAATAGGGCAAACAATGAAACGTAAGTTATAGATTGTTTATTGATGCTTTAGTAGTATTAACCTAAATAACCATAACAGTTTAAATTTGTATGGAGAGGTCATAAGTTAAAATATACTTAATTAAAATTAAATAATTCAAGAATTGCCTTTTTGACTCACAGTAATAGTTAGATACTAAAAAAAAATGATCAAACATTGTTAATCTTAACTTATCTAGGTATCCAAATTATTTCTCTTAAATATTCTAATGTTGAAAGTACTGCTATTTTATTTTATTTATCCAGTAAATTACTTATTACTGTTATCTAGGTAGATAGCGCCGAGACTCAATGTGCTTATTTGTCTTTGATATATATTTTCCCGCCAATGTCAGAAATGTCACCAGATATCTACTAATTATTTGAAGTGTTAAAAAATGTATACATATTACTATAACTGATAAGGCTTTTCCAACTCTAAACTCATAATGGTAAGTTGTAAATATTATAATAATTGTTAAAATAGTTTAATGATACCATAGATATCAGTATATTAGAAATTTAGGATAAAATAATGTATTAAAAACCTTGGTCAGTATTCGTCTGCATATCGGACACTCCTTTTGATTGCAGAGCACTCTCATAGTAGCTGAACACTCATAGCATACAGGATGATCACACGTACCAATTGCATAAATTGACTGAATTTCAAAACATATAACGCAACTAGGAGCCGATGGTTTGGACGACGCTGGACGCGATCCGTGAGACGATGGTCTTCGGTCCATTTCTACTAATCAGAAACAATAATCGAATATATTATTATTATTACGAACGAGGTGACCTCAACCTTAAAATGAGTGGTCTGGGAACATTGCGGTAAGTACCGTAAACTTACCGGGTTAGGCACCGATCAAAGAAAAATAAAATTTATATTTAAACGAAGTATATTATGTCGCGAACGATACCTAAACGACGACGATGGTGGCTGCGCGGAGGTGGGTGGCGGCGTCTGCAGTGCCCGTGGAGTTGTCCGTAGGTGGCGACCTTGACCGGCAGTTGGTGTAATTGCGTCGACAGTAGCACTGTATACAGGTATGGCGGCGGCCTTGGCCTGTAGACTGGTCTATCGGAGTCCAGCGGCGGCAGCGGCGGAGCGCTATATATTTTATGAATCCAAATTCCAAACGCACGGCAGTAGACAACGGCACACACAAAAAATCAGGGCCCGACTATAAGGCCACAACCTCGCGGCATAAAATGTCGCACTTGACCAGCAGTTGGACACACAGCGATTTACACAGGACGGGCGATCGGATACGATGACAAAACCTTTAGCCAACGACAGCGAAACGCAGCAAACGAGATGTCATCCGGTCGCTCCGCGAAGCACTAAAACTGTATAGGACCGGTTGCGCGAGCGCGCAGCTACGTTCAACGCCGGCAGCTCTTATCAGCGTTTGTACGCCAGCGGCGCGCGCACCCGGTACGGCTGGTAGGGCTGAGTCAGCACACGGCACCGAGTTTCGGACGTAAATATTAAGGGGCCTCGCTAACAAGTCTTTTTTCGTCAAAAACTACTTTGTCTCTAATTTCAACGATACGCGTGCCGACAATTATCACGATTTTTATTCTGAAAAAATATTCGGATTGTCCGTAGTATATGTACATACAAGGGAACGGTCGAGCCACATTTTTAATTTTTGTAATATTTAATGCGATAAAAATTGTAAAAAAATCAAAAAAATTCAGAATTTCCAACTCAAATATTTAATTAACTAAATACAATTTTAAAAATGTACCTCGACCGATGCCTCGTAGATGTTGTGGAAAAAAAGAATATTTCGTCGAGTTAATCGTTGCTACGTATTGTTGGAATTAGAATCGTTTGTTTGAGTGAAAAATAAACATTTTTTCATGATCACAATATTACATACTGACATGTGTGTGCGAGTGCGTGTGAGAGCCCTCCGTACCGCTACAATTGACCCGCATGGACGCCACACACACTAATAATCGTTTACGACTAACACATAGATCTCGGGTGACGACAACGATATTAGAAATTGCCTAAATGATTCTCCTTAAATAAATGCGATGGCGAGGCCCCTTAATTAATATTATTTGTTTTAGAAAAATTGACATGCAAATTTCTTTGAACAATTTTCAATTTTAATATTCAAATTGTACCAATTGGCAATTCAGTTATTTGTTGTATTAATTATAAGTTAAATATAAATTCTTATGCAATTATATTTATTACAATTATTAGATAGAAAATTCATTTATAAAATCATTAATCAGATGTGTAATTTCATCTATCTGAAACTGGTAATGACAAAATATGTTATGTATGAACTGAAGAAAACATATTGAGTAGTCCATATTATACATTGACATCTTAGTTTATCTGGAACTTGGAAACCCTCTTTTGCTGACTATAAGAAACAAAAAAATACATTTAATTGTAATTCTTG
>NC_042493.1:44603959-44624044 GCF_005508785.2 Acyrthosiphon pisum
ACAAAGATTGTAGGTACAATAAATTATGCATGATGTACTTACAGTATCAGTCAAAGAAGAAATATAGAGCGATGATTATATTGATTTTACAATCATGTGTTTTTAATCATTTTATTTTATTTTTGCGTCGTCACATTTCAGTGCAGTAAAAATGCTTAACAGCTTTTATACTTCAGCTTCGTTTCTGGTATTAAAAAGAATGTAGTTAGTACTTTGGAGGGTCAAAAGTAAAAAAATCCCACAACTTTTCAAAAACATCAAGAAAAATAGGCCATCAATTAATGAAAAATCAATTTTGTGTTTTGGTATAACTCTAAAAAATAAACTTTGATACATTAAAATGTTCAAAATATTTTGGAATTTCTTTAAACTATTTAATATTTATAAACATAAGAAAATGTTGTCGTAATATAAAATCAAATCTATGGTAGGTTGTTATGGTACTTACAACCTATAGGTATAGGTAGTACCTACAAAGTTATAACTGGTAATCAATGATTATTGATTACTACTCATATTATTATGTCATCTGTTCACGCCACCGTCACCGCCACTCGCATGCAATCATACGTAGGTACTCACTACTCTTGCAGTGGCACAAAGCTAAGTAAAAAAACATGGCGGAGAAGCCACTAATGTAGAATAACAGGAGTTCGAATTTTAACATTGAAAACCCGTCCTAATTTATGTCAATCCTTTGTCAACCTCTACAGGGCAAACGGCTGAACATATAAAGTCGTATAAGGAATCAATCGATCAGAAATATTGTGCAGATGGAAACAGAGGAACTCGCTAGCAGATCGGTTAGATAGTTAATTGGTTATAAGCAAAAATGTTTAAGTATTTTTAATACCAATTGTGCACACGGAACAATGAGGATAGATAAACGATAGGTCGGGGGATATCTACGATACTTTCGTCCCGACCCACCGCTTAATAATCCACACTACTCTCATCGCGATGGTGGCGGCGGCGGCGGTACATAAGTGTGGATATTACACACACACATACACGTACAAATAAACCTACTAAGACACATTATCGGGCACCGGCGTCATAGCGGGGGATCATTGAACTGTCATTTATTCGAAGGACACAAGCAACCGGTAAAGATATTATAACAACAGGAGGACAACGATGCATGCTATTTGGATTATTAATATTATTATTATTATATACAATCAAATAAAATCGTGACTTATTTCATAAAAAAAATAGCTGATTTCACACCAAAAACACTTCGTTATAACTCCGTGTAAAAAAAAGCTAAGTTAAAAAATAAATAAATTTAGCAATGATTAAATTTTTAAAAGACGTGATATAATATGGCAACTAATTAAAATTCAATTTTATAATATTACCAGTCTTGTAAAAAATACTTTTGAAAAAATAATAAGATACTAATACTAGTATTCGAATAAAAAAGTATTAAAAATACTTTTAAAATATTATTATAAAAATGTATTTTACAAATACTCACATAGTATTTAAATACACATACAAATATTTTTTTACATTTTGTTCTATATAATACATATATTATATTGTACATCACTATAGGTACCTAACCTATTATAATACTACTTACCATAGATTTTAAAAATTAATATTAACATGTCTGTCGTCTGACTATTTAGAAATAAATACATGTTCATATATTTCATTCTGCATTTAGATATATTTCAAATAATATTGATTACATTTTAACGAAAAAATAATAATAATAAAAGTGGTATGAACTATTAATTTGGAACTATTTTAAAATTATTAGATTTTCAGTTTTCATAAAAAATTTCAATAAGAAGCATTATAAAATTTGATGTGGTATTTTTTAATTTTAAACATTGTTATTACCTGCTTTTCTATACCTACAAAAACATAATATTAGTTTTCAACGAAAACAATATTATTTTTATAGATGTCAAATTTTTTGTGAAAAACTATAAATTAAAATTAATAAAATGTACGTTATGGTATTTTAATACAAGTATTTAAATTTTGTTAAAAATACTTTTAAAAACTATTCAAAATACTTAAAAAATACATTAAAAAAAATGTATTTTGAATACCATATAAATACTTCAACAAGTATTCAAATACTTGTATTTGAATACTTTACAAGACTGAATATTACAAATACCTATGATGACAAATAAGATCAATTTAATGTTAAATTCTTAGTCAACATATTGTTTAACTATTTGGCATCACGTAGAAGTATACTTAAATAAATACGATTAAGCACTACAGTATTTACAGTAATTAATAAAACGATTTTTCTACAACACAAACACAATTATTATAATAAAATAATATACTTTATTCTTAATTAAACATTTTGTCATAATAGTAGATATAGGTAATTAATGTCATAGATAAATTATTGATTATTTAATATAAAAAGCAACAACGTGAAAAGAAGCATAGATTTTGTTTATTTTTTATTTAATACAATATATTTATATTTATAAAAAAAATATGTCTGGGGGGGCCTGGCCCCTAGCCCCCCCCCCCTCCCCAGGATCCGTCGCAGCATATATTACACACTTTTTACACATATCGGTCGGTGTGCGTCAAGTATTATAGGCGCAAAGGAGTACATACGGCGATTCAGGCGCACGTTCTATTATTGTAACGTTCCCGGCGTGAACATCATCATTAATAATGTATCAATAATATTCTATCCTTTGATGATATTAATATTTATACATTATTATAGCCATGTAAGTATAGGTATACATGCTTATTGCTTAGTATAAAATGTAATTCATTATTTACATAATTTTAAACTTGATAGTTAATAGTATAATAATATAAACAAGTTGATATATTATACTCTTTTTCGGTAGTTCAGAATAAAATTGAAAATTATTATCTCAAATTTTTCTTTTCATCATTTGTTTTTATGACACTCCCTAAATTGATGGATACCCTCGAGCACTTTTCCACTTTGCCCCCCCCCCCTCCCTTAGGACGACTATGATTATATTGTAAATAAGAAATTTTGTATTAAAGTAGGTATACAACTTTTGCTCCTAAATTAAATATTATGTTTACAATTTTCACACAATGGCACACTTCAATAGAATTTTATTTAGTATTTTGTGTCATAAAGTTACCAGGGGGTCTATTCTTGAACTCATTCGACATGTAAGCGAAAATAAATATAATACGACTACAGTCGCATCGCTTTGTGTCATCTGCTTATACCTATTCTTGAACACCACTCGCTAATTAAATTGTAGTATACTACTTTTTGTAGAGTGGTAACGAACGAGTCGTATGAACCGCTTGTGATATACTTACTATCACGTAGATATCGAATGATAATAATAAGAGCCATAATAATAATTGCATAATAATTTAAAAAAGCAGCTAAGTGGATGTCGCTCTGCTGTACAGTAAGTTACAAGTGAGTCATTGTATAATGGGTTGTATTAGACTTGAATTCAATGATAAAATATCATTGTATAAGAAAAACGATTCTGAGCGGAGACGGTTTGTCAGTCTGAATATTTTATATTGTTATTATTTATTTTATCATGCGAGTTGAATTAATATTAAAATATTATAATTTTTATTCGTTTCTATGGTGATAAGCAAAGCGTCAGAAATTGAAAATCAATTTTTAGAGTTTTTTCATAATTTTCCGGTGGTTTTTCCCGTGACATTAAATAACTATTGAGAAAAACGAAAAATGACCTCTTTAAAGTACCATCTTGATACAATTTTCTAAAAGATAAGGTACTATATGTTGAAATCGAAACACACCTTCTGGAAGAAATTTTGTATACAGGATAGAAAAAGAAAAAAAAACACCATTGTAAAAACAATAGCTTCCTCGCTCCACTCAGAATCTAAAATAATAATCATTATTAACAGATAAAAAAATACCTAAATTAATTATATATACCTATTATTTTTCTAAATCATTTAATTCTATCTTTTTTAATTTTAATAATAAAAATTAATTCATTTTTTTTAAATTTTAAATAACAATTTTGTTTACTAGTTTTTCATTTTTCATTTAATCTAATAACATGTTTTCTTTTTTATTTAATTTTTACATACATAATACTTTAGATATTAGAAAAAGAAATAAAAATAATAATAAATAAACTAATAATATTAATAATACATTACACAAATAATAAATATAAATATAATTTTGATTGGCATTCAATGATAATATAATAAGTAATGATTAATAGTAAAATATAAACAATTTCAAGTTATTACTATTAGAAGGTTTACATTAGATTTTCAAAATAATAAATTAATATGTTATAAATTTAATCTGTTTTTCTAAACTGTATCAGCAGCATAAACTCTGATAATTTTAGTTTCTGACCGTAGCGAGGGATCTAGTGGTTTTACCATTGTTTTTTTTTTTTTAGATTCTGAGTGAAACGATGAATGTATTGATTTTACAATGATGTGTGTTTTTTTAAATTTTTTTTGTGTCTGTCATCACCTTTTAGAATAGTATCTTTTCTGATAGGAAAGTGAATCTAGTTGGTACTTTGGGGAGTCAAAAGTAAAAATTTCCCAGTAGCTTTCAAAAGCGCCGTGAAGAACAAAACAAAAATTAAGGAAAAACGGGAATTTTTACGCAAAATCTATTTTCGAGAAAATTGATTTTGGTTTTTGGTGCAACTCTTAAACAAAGGGCCGTAGGTACATGAAATTTTGACTGAATGTTTATGTTAGTATTTTCAATACACAATAAAATTTTCCAAATATTTTGACTTATTTTGAGCTCTTTACGGACATTTTCAGTTTCCATTTTTATTGTTTTTTTTTTCTATAAATATCAATAAAATTTTATTTGTTGGTTAAAAAAGCTTGAAAATTTAATAGACGGCTCCTAGTATAATGTTTAAAAGGTAGATGAAAAAAATTAATAATCCATAGTCACAATTTTTTTTTATAAGCATCTAAAGTTCAAATATTGACAAAATACGTAAAAATGACGAAAATTTTCAAATTATTTTAAGTTAAGAATTCGTAAAAATGTTTCTTTTTAAATCTAATATTTTAAAATTTAATACAAGATTTCTCATAATTTTATCTATCTTTATCAAAAAAAAAAATGTCTACAAAAAAGTCAAATTAAATTTTTATGAGCGTTTGAAATTCATATTTTTACAACATTTGATATTCACTCGATTTTTTATGTAGCGATTTCCTTATTTTGTTGTAATTAAAAAAACGAATGACAGTAGATACTTGAAATATTTACTAAATGTTAATATTAGCATTTTATATATACGATAAAATTTTGAAAATAATTTGACTCTTTTTGAGCTGTTTACGGACATTGTCAGTTTTCAATTTTTTTAGTTTTTTTTTCTATAAATACCAATAAAGTTTTAACTATTGGGCCAAAAAGTGTAAAAAATTAATACAAAGCTCCTGATACATTGTTACGATAGCAGTTGAAATATATTAAAAATACATATGCACAATTTTTTTTTATAAGCATTAGAAGTTAAAATGTTGACAAAATTTATCAAATTTAAAATTGAATAATTATTTTGTAGTTAAAAATTTATAAAATGTTCAACTTTTATATCTAAGGATTGAAAACTTAAAACAAAATTCCACGTAAATATTTAATTCTGTTGCCAAAAATTCTAAGAAATACATAAGCACAGTTTATTTTTATGGTAATTTTAATTTCAAATTTGGACGAAATTACATATTAAAAACCTGGAATAACTATTTTAGTTATTTTGTTGTGATTTTAATGATTGTATAATATTATTTGTGGGTACTTGAAACTTTTAAAATATACTATTATATATCTATGATAGTACCACGGTTTGTTGTTGATGTATAACGCGTTACCTGATTGATATTGTGATATGATTAATTTGGAATTTATTATTAATACCTATTATAGGTCAATTTTTTTTTAATACTTTAGATAAGTATACCTATAATAGGTATGTCTAATACCTAGACTGACAAACCGTCTCCGCTCAGAATCGTTTTTCTTATACAGTGATATTATATCATTGAATTCAAATTTAATACTACCATTATACAGTTACCCACTTATAACCTACTACACAGCAGAGCGACATCCACTTACCCACCTTTTTTAACATTATTTTGAGTTTTTACCTATATACCTGAGACATTTGGTTTTTTAATGTATTATAATAATGTATGGTAATTGGTAATTAATTAATTAATTAAAAGATTTAAACTGGATGAAATTATTAAATTTGATAATTTATTTAAGTATGGTAGGAGGAAACAACAGCGGTACAATCGGTATCCACTTTGTCCGAACCTTTTTAAAACTTAATTTGGATTTTTTTGAAAACTTTCTATCATTTTACCATCGTGTGTAAGATTTAACACTATATCTATGTAGGACATTACCACTCCCCTTTGGAATATAGATTTATGGAGTCACCGAATTACGTCACCGTATAATTTTCAACAACAATATGGACTTCGCCTGTGTTGAGATTCCAATCGTTCGATACATTACATAATATTATAATATTATATGAAAAATGGCGATATAAACTACATGTGTAAGTTATGTACATCTATTTAATCTGTAAAATCATGTTCTATATTATATATGTAATGTATCTATATATTACTAGACGGACCCAAAGATATCACAATCAGCATGGCGTTGGTGTCGGTCGGTAATTACTACATAATAATATATTATAGTACATATAATATCATACAAATATAATCCTAATGCATATTTTATCAGTCGGCGACATATAAAAAAAATGTAAAAAAAATATAGATAAAAATATATTATAAGAAATAATAATATTATATATGCTATTGAATAAAATAAATAATACTAGTCTGTTATTTAGATCAATAATTGGTTTTACAACCCTGAAAATAATAGAGCACAATAATTGGTAAATCGACCCAGAAAATGGTCAAGTGCAATTGGTATATTATGGAAAGATTATTAAATTTCAATAGGAAATAAATTCTAAAAATGTGTTCAGAATGAATGAAAAATGAATATAATGATTGCAAATGTACGATTGTAATAGCGGGGCATTCAAAATGTTTTGCAGTTTCCTTACGAAAGTAAATAAAATGCCTAATGTTCTTTTTTTAAAATAATAGTAATAACTGGTAAATATAAATTATAATGACACAGTTGGTAGGTACACGCTTTTGTATATTTAAGTATTCTTTGGTAATTTAAAAAACATAAAACTAAAATATTAATCACTTTGACTGAACAGTAATTTAATGCTGTTTTTTCCTACATTCTTAAGCCGAATTAGCCATTGTCACTAATGACTAGTCATTACTGAGAATTCCTAATTTGTTATAAACATATTATCTTGGTATGTTATTCGTCATGACTCATGAGGTAGGTATGTATCGATATCGAATTGAACTCATACAATTATCATGTTTAATAAATATCAAACGTTATTTTATTTTTACTTAATTCCGACCGAATCGTATATATGTATTCGTTTCGATAAATATTCGATCGATATTGAATTGAACACATACAAATTATCATGTTGAATAAAAATATATAGTACAACGCATTTCAAAATCGGCCATTTACCACCCTCGGCCCGGATGCCATGTATTATATTATATACTGTGTAAGTAAACGACCCGAAGATAATTGCTTGATCTGCAGTCGTGTATTGTATACTATATTGTGCCTATTTTAAAAATATATTGTACGGTACGATGAAAATACGAAATCGCATTTACGATTTGCAGGGCGTCGGCGTCGGCGGGCGTCTATACATAATATTATATACCTTTGAAAAGATTCACATTCCTCCCTCGACCACGCCGCTTCTCTGTAGCCAGCCAGAGGTAAAGTGTAACCGTGGGGGACCCTTGTCATGGCGACATATATTTATCGCACCGTGGCGTGCTGAGCGTCTTATACGGCAATTATATTATACAAATATAGCCACGGATGTGTTCAGTGAGCCTACAATATAATATATATATTATTACTGTGGTGAGATGATGAAACCGATGAGAAACCGAGATATTAGTTTACCGACAATTTCAAAACCGAATTTTTATGTGTTGTGTAGGGAGAGGTCGCAGATCATAAAAATATTATGTCTACTTCACTCTACAACAAACCATATAGAACGTGAGACGTATTTTTGTGTCCCAGATTATTATAATCTAAGTTAAAATAAAACAATTATATGATGTTCTTTATTCTACTACGTAATAATATAGATTATGTGAAAATTATATTATTAAATCGAAGTTCAAATGCAGATCATTAGACCGGACCATAGTCCATAATATGACATAAGATGGATTTGAAGGCTGACGGAACTGGACCATTTTTTATGGATCGAATCGGACCGAACCACATTAAATTAAAATGCACAAAGACCGAAAAAGACCGGTCTAGACCATACCGTGCAAAGCTCTGCTATATATATTATGTCGTTGGCATATAGTCAAATTAGACATTTTACTAAATGCCTAGTCGAATAGCCAAAGGGTTTAATTTTTATGCAATTTCACTATCCACCTAGACATTTGGTTAAATGCCTAGTAATCTTATTAAATTACCTATATTTAACTAAATGCCTATTTCAAGTCAGACAAAAAAAAAATGAAACATTTTCTATTATTTTATACATTCAACTATATTATCTATTAATTATTTCTATTTCATTTTTATGACCAAAAATTAACAGAATTTGTAATTATACCTAATATAAACTTTTTATTAATTTTTTTTTATACTCGTACCGATGGACACGAAATTAAAAATATTTCACCTACGTGTTTTATATAATCATAAATAAGACAATTTGTTTTTATATAAAACAATAAATAATTTATAGACAGTATATAGTTAAATGTTTAAAATAATAGAAAATGTTTAATTTGTATTATTTGTCTGACTTGAAATAGTTATTTAGTTAAATGCCTATTCATTCAATAAAATTATTAGGCATTTAACTAAATGTCTGATTTGATTATATGCCCACGACATATAGGTATACACCGCGAGTGTAATAAATACACTATAACGCGTGAATGCAGTCGAACGTAATTTAAACAGAGCGAGAATTATAACCACGCCGTATAACATGTCGGATCCAACTCTGGTGGTCGCCGGGGAAGCGCGTCAAAATCAGGAAAAAAAATGATCAGGACAAAAATTGATTAGGATTGTTTAACAACATGAACGATATATTATAGAAACCAAAAAAACATGAAACAGTATTTCGTAGGAAAATTCATATGCAGGAAAATCAATTTTTAGAAAAAATATTTTTACGAACAATTTAATTTAGGAATACATCCAAATCAGGAAAAAATTAATCATAGTTTTTTAATTACATGAACTATATTTTAGAGGAACGAAAAAAATCTAAAACAGTATTTCATAGGAAAATTTTTATGCAAGAAATTACATTTTGGGATAAATAATTTTCAGAAACCGTCAAAATCGGGAATTTTATTTTTAGAAAAAGTAATGCCGAGAACTATCAAATTCAGGAATGCATAAAAATAAAAAGAAAAAAATGATTTGGGCTAAAAATGAATTAAGATTGTTTAATTATGTAGACACCCGCAATTTTCACCGAATGTTAAGATGATAATTTTAAACACGATTAAATTAAAAAAATATTTCAACTATTTTTGAGATGATTATAGACATAAGAATTTTTCGACTTTTTTTTCTATAAATAGGTAAGATAACAATATTTTGTTTGGATACAAAAACTGGAAAATTTAATACAACGCTCTTCATAATTTATTCTATTTATAAT
Organism: Acyrthosiphon pisum; assembly: GCF_005508785.2. Classification (NCBI taxonomy): domain Eukaryota; kingdom Metazoa; phylum Arthropoda; class Insecta; order Hemiptera; family Aphididae; genus Acyrthosiphon; species Acyrthosiphon pisum. Next base: position 44,613,748 of record NC_042493.1, read on the forward strand.
TTAAAAATTTAAGAAATGTATAGCCACAAATTTTTTTTATAAGCATTTAACGTAAAAATTTTGACAAAATAAATTTTATTAAAATCCCGAAAATGTGCAAATTGTGTTGTACTAAAGAATTCAAAAAAAATATATTGCTAAGGACTGAATGACTCTACGAATGACTGTAGAGTGTAGATACTTGAAATATTCACTAAATGTTTATATTAGCATTTTCTATATACGATAAAATTTTGAAAATAATTTGAATCTTTTTGAGCTGTTTGTGGACCTTGTAAGTTTTCAATTTTTTTAGTTTATCTGTTGGACCAAAAAGTGTAAAAATTTAATACAATGCTCCTTATATATTATTACAATAGCAGTTGAAAAATATTAAAAATACGTAGGCACAATTTTTTTTTATAAGCATTTAAAGATCGAATTTTGGCAAAATTTATCAATTTTAAAATTGAATAAATATTTCGTAGTTAAAAAATCTATAAAAATTTCAACTTTTATATCTAAGGATTGAAAATTTAAAACAAGACTCCACGTAAGTAGTTAATTCTGTTACCAAAAAATCTAAGAAATACATAAGCACAGTTTATTTTTATAGTCATTTTAAGCTCAAATTTGGACGAAATTACATATTAAAAAACCTGAAATAACTATTTTAGGTGTTTTGTTGTGATTGTATAATATTATTCGTGGATACTTGAAACTTCTAAAGTATACTATTATATATCTATGATAGTACCATGGTTTTTTGTTGATGTATTACGCGTTATCTAATGGATATTGTGATATGAATAATTTGGAATTTATTATAGATACCTATTATAGGTCAATTTTTATTTTAATACCATAGATAAGTATATACATATATTATATATATGTCTAATACCTAGACTGATATACCGTCTTTGCTCAGAATCGATTTTCTTATACAGTGATATTATATCATTGAATTCAAATTTAATACTGTCCATTATACAGTTGCCCACTTGTAACCTACTGCACAGCAGAGCGACATCCACTTACCCACCTTTTTTATCTTATATACAAAATTTCTACCAGAAGGTGTGTTTCGATTTCAACATATAGTATCTTATCTTTTAGCAAATTGGATCAAGATACTCTAGATACCTATGTAATTTTTCGATTTTCTCAATAGTTATTTAATAACACGGGAAAAACCATCGAAAAATTACAAAAAAACGCTAAAAATGGGATTTTAATTTCTAACGATTTGTTTATCATAATAGAAACGAATAAAGATAACGACTTTAGTTATTTTGTTGTAATTTATAATATTAATTCCACTTACAGGCTATAATAAAATATACCCAATAACTATAACAATATAAAATATCCAGGCTGACATGCCGCCTCCGTTCAGAATCGTTTTTCGTATATAATGCATATCATTAAATTCAAATTTAATACAATCCATAAACCATAAAACAGTGACCCAATTGTAACCTACTGTACAGCAAAGTGACATTCACTTACCCGCTTCTTATATTTTAAACTAAAACATGATTATAAAACTGAGGAGACTGAGTCCACGCTAAGTCTCGCTCCCAATTGCGCCTATGATTATAGGGTAGGTATTCTACTATAATATGAACCCTTATATGAGGGGTGGAAATCAAAAACGTACAATTGCCAAAATTGACAAAATTGAGTTAGGTATCGATTCTTATGGGAAAAATATCCATACATCGATTATCATCGTCAGAATAGATCAAAACTTACTATTACCTGGTCAAGTCTGCGATTCAAAATGACTGGTTAATCCAAAAAGAACCTTTTCCATACATAAAACTAATATTTAGAAAATCAAAACGTACTTTTTCCAGTTTTACGCCAAAACGTACTATTTCCCGTGTTAAAAGAATAGGAACAAACCATTAACTATGTCAAAACGAACCATTTCCAAAACGTACTTTTACCCGTGTTGTACGTATACCTATATATAGCAAAGTTAAATGGCTGATAAACTTTTACAATTTTACACATTAAATACGTACTAGCACAGATAGATGGCTAAAAAGTGCTAATACTTATAGTACATTTTTAAATATCTTAAATACAGTTTAAGACTTTTTGAGCGATTTTCATAGATCATTAAAATAATTTTTAAATTTTCTTAACATTTCGGAGGGGGGGGGGCTGCAGCCCCCTCAGTCTCTCCCCTGGCTACGCCACTGACATACATACATACATACATATAGACTCAAACGATATTTCAAATAATAATTTACATAAAATATTTTCGATACATTTTTTAAATTTTTTAATTTTTTTCAAAATTTTTTCACATTTTTTTTCACATGAAACTAACCTATGGGTGGAGGGGTGGAGGGAGAAATATAGTAGTGGACGTATGCCAGTGGTTGTGATTTCTGAATTCAAACCGTATGGATTATAATTATGTATTGGATGATCTTTAATGTATCTCGAGTTAAACAAATTACATATGAAATCATCATACATGGTAATATTAATTAAAGTCTATTCAATGAGTCTGAATGACAAAATAAATGTACCTGCATACATTAGACTTATTTTGCTGATGAAATGTTTCTGTTTGTTAATATTTCGAAATGTGTTAGCTATGTATCACAATTTAAAATAGGAAACGGAAAATAGTGAATATATATTATGTATAAAGGTTTATGATGATAATTATAATAATTATATGTGTTTTTATTAAAATTATGATATTTGTTATGAATTTAGCATAAAAATAGTTTATATTTGGGTTATAAATGCAGATATTAACGATCAAAAATGGTGATATTTATGAGAACTATAGAAATATAATATTTCTCATATGGACACATCTAATATGATTTTTTTTTTTTGAAAAATCTATTGATTTTAAATACGAATATTAAGTTTGTATATATTTTCGTTGAATATATGATATTATTATACAAATATGTGTACCTTTCGATTATTTAGAGTAAAATCGAATACAATAAAAGCTAAATTTTATCAGCATTGTAGACTGTTAAAATTATGAATTTTACGAGATTTTTAATATTTTCGTATCGTCTTATTAAGATAGTTTCATCAAGACTTGAATAGTGCTCATATGTGTTGAAGTATAAATATGTTTATGTTTATATTTATCATCAGTAAGTTGATATTTATAATCGAAATAGTGATATTTACAACGAATATAGAAATATAATATTATAAATATAATATATTGTACCTATATAAAACTAAACTAGGTATGACTAATTATTTAATATCTACTATACATGGCAAGATATAGGTATCCAAACTTGTGATGGTAATATACTATATGTATTTTACATTATTTGTAAAGTAAATAGGCGAGCGGGTATGATTTCAGCATAAATACCCTCATGTATTTAACGATAATTGGAGACAAATATACGATTTCTATGTTATAATTAATGGAAAATCATAAAAATATAGTGGTCTTGACCGATATATATTACAGTGACACCTCCACTAACGGACACAAATAGGTATCTGTTTGAACACATTTTTGATCGAAAATATCATATCGAAAATGCAAATAATCGAAATATGTTATGGTCAAAAAATATATATTTTGTGTTAATTATTTTAAAAAAAACTATAAATTATAATATAAGATTAACTAAAGTAGGTATTATAACGTAAAAAAAAAAGTTCTAATAAAATATTAAAATAATTGGTACGTATACCTATAGATACTAGAATAATTTATAAGTATTAGCATAAATAATATAATATAGTAAGTAATTAAAATAAGGTAATCGAAAAGCTAATCATTATTTTTACTTCGACCAATAAACCGATTCGACCGCAAAATATTCCGACTATATATTAATGAAATATTCGACCAAATGACTAGCATTGCATCTGTGATAATGACCCCCTACTATTAACACCATACTGGTTGCACGAAGATCAGCACTGGACAGTGGACATAGAATAATAAATGTTCGACATGATGTTTGTAAAATGCTATGAAATAATATAATAACAGAGTTGTATTTAGCATTTTTTTTAGCACTTTTTTACCGTCTATAGAAAACCAACTGGCGGCGTTAATCTTCAACTATTAAAATAACTTACCTACCCATTAATATTATTTTTAATAGTTAATCTGAAAGTAATTAACAATATGTTTGTACCACAAAATACATTAAGACGGATTTCTATAGATAATGATTAGGTATTTAGGGTGTGGTTGGGCTTGGGTCAGGTGATTCTTCGACTAATGATTAATATTTTCCCACGGATTCCACGAATTTCTAAGTAATGTGAATTTAACAGCCGATATTGTCTGTACTAATACGGAAAAGTTATTTGTATAAAGTAGACAAATGAATACCAAAGACCGCATTTAATAGGTAAGAACGTTCAAATGTGCAAAATATGCAAAGTACAATTAGCTTTATTTTTAATAAGAATGATCGGGGACAATTCTCATCAGATTTCAAAAAGCTTATTTCTTTACATATATGAATTTGCATATAAATCCGGTTGCCATTTACTATAATATTATGAAACACACTAATAATACGCTATAATAATTCACAGAGGCGGTTTGACATTTTTGCAGTTGGTGGTTCAAGAATACCACCCACCCACCTACCAAAAAGTTATATTAGGTACAGCAACTTCCATAAAAATGTTTCTTCTATAGAAGTACAATTATATTTATTGTATCATAAAAATCGTGTACACACTCTGGTCCTCCACAGCAATCAACTACTATTGTTAAATGCAAATATTTTGCGCTACACCATGATACATAATATTGTATTGCATTTTTCTACTCATTTTGTATTATAATGAGCTTTTACAAATCATTGCATAATATTAAATGCACCATCATAATAGCTTGTTAAATTTTGCCTCCAATACAAGTCATATTTGTCACATAGGTACCTACTTTACAAAAGAAGTTATAACTACATCTCATTTTCAGTTGAAATCACAGTTTTATCAACACGAAACAATCACTCTTTTATGAACACATCATTTGTACAGCACACTTCACACTTATACATAAAATGAAATTGATCGAGCTTTGACCCATCAGTTGTTAAATTCAGTATAAGTGAATACATTTCAGCCAATTTCACGTTATAGAGTAGTTCAGTAATAACGATGTTATTTTAATACATTTTTAGTAGGTTCAAAATTGATTGCGATTTTCGAATAACAAAATAACGGCACATTGTCTCATACTTTAATGATTATTTTTAGATTCTGAGTGGAGTGATGAATGTATTGATTTTACAATAATGTGTGTGTGTTTTTTTTTTTTAATTTTTTTTAATTTTTTTTGTGTTTGTTATACCTTTTAGGACAGTAAAAGTGCTTAGATTTTGTTCAACAGTATCTTTTCGCAAAAAATTATCTTTTATTTATTTTATCTTTCAAAAGCACCCTGAAAACAAAAGAAAATTGTCTTAATTTAAATTAAGGAAAAACGAGAATTTGAACGCAAAATCGGTTTTCGACAAAGTCAATTTTGGTAACTCTAAAACAAATTAGCATAAATACATGAATTGTTGACTGAATGTTTATATTAGCATTTCCTATACACCATAATATTTTCAAAATATTTTGACTTATTTTGAGCTGTTTACGGACATTTTCAGTTTCCATTTTTTTTTAGTTTTTATTCTATAAATATCAAAAAAAATTTTATTTTTTGGGTAAAAAGCTTGAAAAATTAATAGAAGGCTCCCAATATATTTTTCGAAGATAGCTGAAAAATATTGAAAATCCAGTCACATTTTTTTTTATAAGCATTTAAAGTTCAAATATTGACAAAATACGTAAAATTCACAAAAATGTGCAAATTACTTTGAGTTAGAAATTCCTAAAAATTTTTGTTTTTAAATTTAAGGTCTGAAAAAGTAATACAAGATTTCACATAAGTTTGTCTACAAAGGTTGACTACAAAATTTTTTTTGATAAAGATCAAAAAAAATTTCAAATTACATTTTTATGAGCATTTGCAGTTAATAATATTATTACAATATTGGATTTAACGATTTAAGGATTCCTTAAATTTAATGATTTTCTTATTTTGTTGTAATTTTACAACAAATAACTGTCAATACATAAAAATTGCATTGAATGTTTATATTTTTATTTTCTATGCATTATAAAATTTTGAAAATATTTTGACTCGTTTTGAGCTGCTTAAGGACAATTTCAAATTTAATTTTTTTAGTTTTTTTTTTTATGAATATCAATTAAGTTTAATTTGTTGGGCTAAGAAGCGTGAACATTTAATATAAGACTCCTGATATATTTTTACAACAGCAGTTGAAAAAGATAAAAAATATATGGGCACAACTTTTTTTATAAGCATTTAGTAAGTATTTAAGTTCAAATTTTAACGAAATGTATAAAATATAAATATGAATATAAATTATTTAGTAGTTAAAAATTTATAAAATGTTCAACTTTTATAGCTAGTGATTAAAACTTTAAAACAAAGTTCCACGTAAAAAAATTAATTCTGTTACCAAACAATCTAAAAAATACATAAACACAGTTTGTTTTTAATTTTTTTAGTTCAAATTTGGATGAAATTACATAGTATTTAAAAACCAGTAATAACTATTTTAGTTATTTTGTTGTAATTTTATAATATTAATTCAACCGGCAACCGTATTAATAATAACTAATAAGTAATAATATTTAACAATATAAATATAATATAAGATATCCACACTGACAAACCATCACCGCTTAGAATCGTATTACGTATACATTGATATCATATAGTGACCCACTTGTAACCTACTGTACAGCAGAGTGACATCCACTTACCCACCTTTTTTCGTCATAAAGCTTTTTATGTGTGGCATAGTAAACTATTTAACTATTCAATATAGTTAAAGGCCAGTTAATACTTTGAGTTTGACATGCCTGCTCTAACACGTACCCATCTATATTTATTATTTGATGTTCCATATACCTTCTATAAATCAACCTTGTCGGTCGTCCCTGATCATGGTTTGATATATATATTATTCTGTGGTCTAATTTTGATTATCCTATATTAATATGCTGTATAATATATCAATTTTTAGATTCTGAGTGGAATGAAGAATGTATTGATTTTAAGATGTGTATTTTTTTATTTTTTTTTTTTTTTTGTGTCTGTCATCTCGGTTTGGGGAAGAAAAACTGCATAGATTTTCTTCAATAGTATCTTGTTCGACGAGGAAAGTGAATCTAGTTTATGCATTCAGCCCAATAGTTATCAAAAACGCCGGTAAAAACAACATAACAATTAAGGAAGAACGGGAATTTTTACGCAAAATCGATTTTGGTTTTTGGTATAACTCTAAATTAAATAAACGTAGATACATGAAATTTTCACTGGTTGTTTATGTTAGAATTTTATACACACGAAAAATTTTTTAAAATATTTAGATTTGTTTTAAACTGATTAGGAACATTTTCAGTTTACAATTTTATTAGTATTTTTTTCTATGAATGTACCTAAATAAAACTTCGTGAGTTTGGTAAAATCGTGTGAAAATTTAATGCAAGGATCTTGATATATTGTTATAACAGTAGTTTAAAAATATTAAAAATACATAGGCACAGTTTTTTTTTATAAGCATTTAAAGTTCAAATTTTGAAAAAATTTAATAATTATTCTGTAACATTTTAAAAAATTTTAAAATGTTCAACTTTTATAGCTATAAGGATTGAAAATTTAAAACAAGGTTCCACGTAAATAGGTACCTAAATTTATAAATTACTTTATTCACAATAATATCATCAAATATACTTAGTAATATCATATAGGCCGACTGACCGTTTTCGCTCACAATCGTTTACTTAAACAATGATATTATATCATTGAATTCAAAATTAACACCATCCATTACAGTGACTTACTTGTAACCTACTGTACAGCAGAGCGACATCCACTTTCCCACTTTTTTAAAATAGTGTTATTACATATTCAATTTAAAAATTATAACTAATGTGGATAGGTAATGGACCAGATACGGAATATAATATAATCAATTCTTAGATTGTTTGTATGAAATTAATGTTCTAAGTAACCAATAGACCTTTTAAATAAATAGATTTTAAAATATTTTGTTTTGCATTATTTTTTGTTCAACGATATTCTATAAATTACGTTTTGCGTTATGTTTTGTTTAATGATATATATTATTATATTTTGATAATCGCTATGCTTTGTTTTGCGGTACCTACCTATCTAATTATTTTTGACTATCGATTTTCGTTGTAATTACGTTTACAAATTCCAATCGTTTTTTGTAAAATATAACGTTTGCAAGCCCTGATTATAATGTTATAATATTATAATATAATAATAGTATTTTATATTTACAATAAATATAATATATTTTGTATAATATTATGCATAGGAACTCAGAGACGTAGACAGGATTTTATTTCGGGGGGAGCATAAAATTATAATTTGTAATAATAATTTTCTTTTTGATCTTGCCATTACATTCAACACAACTTTTGGTGAAACTGATATTTCCCAATGAATGGATAAAATATTCAGCTCTGTTAAACGGTAATTTCCAATTTTGTTTCAAAGTAATGTTTTTACTCTTTTTAAAGTTGAAAATGATCGTTCAACGTCAGTTGTAGATACTGGAAGTGTTGCCAAAATCGACTTGAAATAAAATTTACCGTAGGTACGTTTATATGAAAGTAGACAAATATCGACTGACGACAGGCGAGTATCTTATAATATATTTTGCTTTAAATCGTATACGCGATACAATTAGTGTAACAATAAAAGATAAAATACCAAAGATAAAAATACCATATTAGATATAAGTATATAATATGTCTTATACCTAGACTGACATACCGTATATTATATTATAATATTATATTATATAGGTATATCATTGAATTCAAATTTAATACCATCCATTATACAGTGATCCACTTGTAACCTACTGTACAACAGCAGAGCGACATCCACTTGCCCACTTTTGTTTTACCTTGATCGTTTTTTTAAGGAATATATCCGTTTTTAACTGACAAGAAGAAACACTATGCATTCAACAATAGGTAGTTCTGTACTAAGATTTTGTGCAAGATAAATAATATTACATTTTATTTCATATCGATGTATACCGTATAATATTATTTTTGCTATTAAGAGGGTGCATAATAGTAGACAAAATATAGCACAAGACACGTTTTCGTAATTCGTATTACTTGAATTCAATAAGCCGTTTACAGTAAAAATACCCCTATAAAAATTGTAGCGGGGAATTTTTTAATCGATTAGTCAAATAATTAATCGATAAAAAGTTTAGTAAAACCGTGTTAATTTACCATGCGACATTGGACGATTGGAACAAGATATCGAAAATCGGGCTTCCAAAGATTCTAGAAAAAATTCTCCTCTACAATAATTTTCATAATGGGTATTTATACTGTAAAACTCTTCGACGATCCGCGTTACTTGAATTACGAAACCATGTTTTTCGGTAAAAAAAAAAACACGTTTGACATTACGCTCGTCTTGTGCTGCGCCCGTAATAGGCGGCGGCCAGCGTTCGATATTAGGAGGTGTTCAAACCACCACCCCGCGCGCGACAACGGCAGTACCATACCGAAAGTCAAAACAGTTTTTCCATCGCAGCCGTGCGCCGCCGGTACTCACAGAGCCGTCGAGCAGACCGACCCCGCGATCCGCGCAACCCACTACCCGGTAAGCTAAACGAGGTTACTGTTGTTTACCGGCGGCCGTGGTCTCAGAGTACGAGAAGCGTTCGACCCGCCGAAATATGTGTTAGTTTCGAGCGTGCGCGCGCACCGACACGAGTTTATACGGTCTTGTTTGCCCGAGTTACGGAAACGTTCTATTATAAAGAAAAAACCGGCCAAGCGCGAGTCGGACTCGCGCACGAATAGGGTTCCGTACCATCATTAGCTATAAACATGTTGGCAACACTGCTTATATTATATATTCAAGGACAATTTCAGTTTCCAATTTAATTAGTTTTTTTTTCTATGAATGTCAATAAAACTTTATTTGTTGAGTAAAAAATACTTGAAAATTTAATACAAGGCTCCTACTATATTGTTACAATGAAATTTGAAAAATATTAAAAATCCTTAGTCACAGTTTTTTTTTATTAGCATTTAAAGTTCAAAAATTGACAAATTATGTAAAAATCACGAAAATTAGCAAATTATTTTGAGTTAATAATTCGTAAAAATTTTTCTTTTTAGACTAAGATTTTAAAATGTAATACAATATTCCTTATAGGATAATCTACCTTTATCAAAAAAAATG
>NC_042493.1:44625539-44634721 GCF_005508785.2 Acyrthosiphon pisum
GTTCAACTTTATATCTAAGGATTGAAAATTTAAAACAAGATTCCACGTAAATATTTAATTCTGTTACCAAAAAATTCTAAGAAATACATAAGCACAGTTTATTTTTATAGTCATTTTAAGTTCAAATTTAAACGAAATTACATATTAAAAAACCTGGAATAACTATTTTAGTTATTTTGTTGTGATTGTATAATATTATTTGTGGGTACTTGAAACTTCTAAAGTATACTATTATATATCTATGATAGTACCACGGTTTGTTGTTGATGTATAACGCGTTACCTATTGGATATTATGATATGATTAATTTTAAAATTATTAATAATACTATAGATAAGTATACCTAATTATGTATGTCTAATATCTAGACTGACATACCGTCTCCGCTCAGAATCGTTTTTCTTATACAGTGATATTATATCATTGAATTCAAATTTAATACTATCCATTATACAGTGACCCACTTGTACCCTACTGTACAGCAGATCGACATCCACTTACCCACCTTTTTAGTATTTGTTGTTATAGTGACACCAGAAATACATAATCTGTGAAAGTTTCAACTTTCTAACTTTCATGGTTCGTGAGATACAGCCTCGTGACAGACGGTCGGAAAACGGAGCCTTAGTAATAGTGTCCCGTTTTACCGTACGGAACCCTAAAATCGGGAATTTTTACGCAAAATCGATTTTGGTTTTTAGTATAACCCTAAAACTGTGTGGGGACAACCTGGTTTGAACAGCCGTGCAATTTGACGGCGTAAATTGTCGTCAGGCATTGCCCGCTCACCGCGGGCGATCGTTAGTGGACGGTTACTGCCCTGGCGATGCACGGTCACTAGCCGTGTGATGATAGTGGACTGTATATTAATGTAAATTGTGGGAACGGAAAAAATATATATAGGAATGTGGGAATCTTATAAAACAATAATTATTTAATAAGAAATAATTATAACACCAAATGTCGATGGTAAAATAAATTCTAATAGTTCACAGATTTTTAAAATAATAATAATATAACGCTTACAAGGTGAGCCGAAAATATTGATAATACAATTTGTATATTATGTTATATTATAATACGGCGGTGGTGACGATATTACATAAGTCGGATAAAAACAAATTATAATGATATTCTGACCTAACCTTTATACTTTGACTCGGGCTGGTATGATAGTACTATGATGGTAGTTGGCTGGAACCTTGGCTGGTACACTTGTGACTGGACCAAGATGAGGCCCAAGAGCGGTATCCGACAATAGGTGAACTCACTATTTCGTCGGGTTTGGTACGCGAATTTCGCCAGCGGAGCACGTTTGACCGAATTGTATTATGTTGTCGTCACGATCGTAAAAATACGATGGTACAAATAATGCCAGGTTTTTTTTTGAATTTCAAACTAGTATACAATACATTTTTCAATTTATTTATTCAATAGTAGAAACACAAGATGAAATATTGCACCCGCTTTAGGACTGTAGACCGAATGTATTAATTGAACACGATCGTTGTTTGGACTGCATGCAGCCTGTTAGACCGGCATCATATCAGTTGTTTGTGGTCGGAGAAGGTATAATTGCCATTTCACCAACACAACAATATTTAGCTGGGTTCGTAACACGAATAGTCGCGAGATGACATTTACGTGAAATTCCCATATGGGAGATACGATACATATGAATATAAATATGAAAAAAAGCAAGTATATTAACCTAACCTAACCTAACCTGCATAAATCGTTTCTTAATATGCATATTAAAGAAATGTATTGTGATGCCGTAGTCAGAATGAGGAGCTCTATAAATATGACATTGATAATATAAAAATCCTATGGAGTTATCTTAATTATTAGTCCGTGGTTTTGTTCGTCAATATTGACGCAAATGCGAGAATTTGAATATTCAAATGATAATAGCGGTAACGATTTGTTTCTCGCGAGTAACCGTTTATTTATTACTATAAGTTTGTTAACAAATTGATATTGATATTATATTTATAACAGAATAATTTAATAAAAATAGTTTTATTGAACCCAATCTTTAAAAAAAAACATTTCGAAAAAAAAAATTTAAATTGAAGAAACACTAATTAATATTATGTAAAAAAAGAACTAAATAAAATTTGTATTTATAATTGTACAGTGTACACTTAATCAGTGGTGTCTAAAGTTACACAAACATCACTGTATTTTTATAATATTATCAATGCTACTCACTGAATTTTGTTTTTAATTAATTTGTGTTTTATACTCATTTATAGTGTACAAAATTACAAATTCACTGGAAAATATCACGCTTCAATAACATAATATTAACGCACAAGATTTTGTGACTTTTTTTCTATTATCAGTTTTGAATTATTATAAAAATTAAGTTTTTCAATATAAACCGTTTACCTCGATAGTACCAATTTGGGTCATATCTGTAGTTTATTCGTTTCAAGTATTTTGTAACAATGTTCTCAATAGTTTATCAATTCCATCATCAAAAAGATCGAATATAAAATAAAAACTATTTTGTCCGAATTTGTCACTATTTTACGGTAACGAAGATATTGTTTTTATTTAATAGTGTTTATGGATTAAACTCATGGAAAATTTGCACTAATGGTGCTTAGTCCATTTTTTTTTTAGTTTCAAATAGTTTCAAAGTTGGTAAAATTGTTTACAAATTATTATTACAGTTATTGCATACATTTTTTATTCAGATTATTTCGGCAAAATGCTGTCCCTAAAGTTGTGCTTTGACACTCTTCGTAAATATGTCAAAATCGAAGAGGTATGGGACTAGGTACTTTCCTTTATATAGTTTTTTTTAAAAAACTCTCATCTCATTGATTAAATGTTTTTTTTTTTTGTTTTTATAGAAGTAGTCTGTGTATTAGAAGTCAAAACATATTTTTATAGATTTATTTTCCCTATTAAATATTAAAAAATAAACAAATGGATAATATTTTTTATCAAAAGTCAAGACATTTATATTTCATCAACAAATAATTAAGTGCACTCCAACTATTCACTAAATTATATTATTATTTCAATTCTCAATAGTAAGTGTGGGAGATAAAACAATACAAAGATTATTGCGTGTTAAAAAAACAATTGACCAATAAGAATTATTTTAATTTTCATAGGTGGAATTAAATTATTTATACATAACAAATTTAAAATATAATATTATTATGTATTGTATTTATATTTTACTCACTTTTCAATACGTTTCGTGTAAAATGATTTAAGCCTTTAATATAATTCAATTAAATCCCTACCAATAGGTAATCTTGCAAAAATAACAATTTTGAATGAACAAAAAACACCTATAGTTTCTAAAATACTGCAACATCATATTTTAAAATATAAAAATTGAACCCCCCTGCGGCCTCAGGCTTTTTCTTTAATAAATGCATAGATATCTATAATAATATTATACTAGAAAGATTTTTACATTTTACATGAAAAAAGTGGAACCTTTAATCTAATAGAAAATAGTATAAATAAATATTGTGACAAAGTTTTTAATTAATCAGTTATCATCACGATTAAAAATATTATATTATCTATAAACTTTGGTTATCATCAACCAAATGATTTATTATTATGATCAAGGTGGATTGATAAGGTGTAAGCACTTCCACCCGCCCGTCTTAGATAAAGTGATCGAAAACTTTACTCCAGTGAAATATGCCGCTAGGTTCGCTGCCTACCCTATAGAGGATAAGAAATGTTAATATTTATATGTGATTTAAATGTAATTTGATTTAAATTATTAAGGTTTTCAACTTTTTTTGTAGAAATGCGTTATAATATGGTATACCTATAGTATATGAGTTATGATAAATTTAATGATACATATAAATATATAATATAATAATGTAAAATAGCTATTTTTGTATTCATAAATTATATAATATAATTAAGATGTGTCCAAATTTTGTGGCTTGAAGTAACTACCTACTCGTTATTCCACTATGGATATTGGTATACATAAAGAAAATTATATATTTTATACATGTTTATACTAATCTAGAATATTTTTTCAAACGTTTTTCGTTTTTTTTTTGGTCTGACACTTTGTTGTTATGTTTTTTGCAAGCGAAAATCATTCTTGTATTTAGGTAAAATTGTACGATATATTTAGTTAATTCATATTCATGATCTGTACAACCAACTTTAGATCCAATGCCTTGAAAAATTACTCCATCCATAACTATACATTAAAAAATGAAAAAAGAAATACATACATATTTATGATATAGGTAAGTATAAACATCTTAAATTATTAAAAATTATAAGTACTAACCATATTCTAAAATATTTTTATTTATCTGATTGTTATTCAGAACATTGATTATGGCTGTTTCCAAGCTATAAACAAGTTTCATTAAGCTATCTGTTGGTGTGAACAAGTGACCTTCACTTCTGAGGTTAACAAATCGCTCATTGTCAGCTAAAGAATTTATTTTCTTTGAAACTATTGAATCAAAGCAAGCTGTGCAATTTTTTGGAAATGAATGTTTTTTTGCATTTCGTGAAACATAGCCAACAAAATAGGTTAGAGCACTTGAATCAATACTTAATTTATCTACAAAGGTACCTCAGGTGGATGAAATCTCGATGGATACTTTTTACCTTCATAACACTTTCGGTCATTAGGCAAACCAGTATTACACCCAGGAACAAAACATAAATTAGGCATTTTATAATGTTCTAAATTTATATTAACAAAATAATAAAAATTAAATGAAAATTTAGTATAGTGTGACGATTTTTCAATAATTAATAATTTTGATGTTGATACAAAAGAATTAAGAGGACGTGATACCCGCATGCGTTGTCTCCGTCTTACAAATGCGTAACATACCAAATTATACGCAAAGCAGAACACGTATAGCTCCGTTAGCTTAAAAATTAGAGTAAATTGACCTCTTATAAAAGCTAAAGGTAAGATTATTATCTAAACAACCTCATATGCTTTTTATTATATTTTATTATTAACGCGAGTTATGAGTATTTTAAAATTGTAAATTTTTTATTCATCTTAAAATACTTATAACTCGTGTTAAAATTAAAATATAATAAAAATCATATGAGGTTGTCTAGATAATAATCTTACCTTTAGATTTTATAAGAGATCAATTTGCTCTAATTTTTAAACTAACGGAGCTACACGTGTTCTGCTGAGCGTAAAATTTACTATGTTACGCACTTGTAAGACGGAGACAACACATGCGGGTATCACGTCCTCTTAATGCAAGCACCAATTCCTTGTATTTTGTATTTATTTGTGATCCTACTTATATATTGTTTTCTTTACCACCAATTAAACCAATCAGAAAGCAAATTGTCACTCCAGGGATAGATAGTTCATAAATAATAGACATTTTTTATTGTGGTTAAAAAATTATAATTTATTCATATTTTAACAAATACAGTGGTAATTTATTGTGTTTTGCTTAAATTTTCTTTTAATCTTTCATACGAAGCTGTGTATTTTTGCTCCTCTATCGGGTAGGCAACGCGATCTAGCGGTGAGCTAAACTGAAGTAATATTTTCAATCAACTAATAATCCAAGTGTTTACACCTTATCAATCCACCTTGATTATGATATAATATTCTGTGATTCTACTATCCACTCTGATATCAGCAACTTTAAAATGAGCGAAAACAAGAAAACAGTAACGATGTATGATTTCTTTCAAAAGAGTACAAATAAAACTAATATTGCTAAAAGAATGGAACTGAATTTCAAATTACCATTTTTTTTTTTGTTTTAACCTAATTGATTTGAGTTCTATGTATTTAATATAGTCGATGGGTTTTAGTAATAAATGTTTTAATTATGTTAGAAAGTAAATATATGGTATATAATGGTATATAATATTGTTAAATGTTAGTACAAGAGTTAAAATCTGTGATTAAATATTTCTCGCTGGGTCTGGTTCACGGTTTAGACCGCGCGCGTCCGGGGCGGGGGTGGCAACCACACGACGACTCACGCACACACACACATAACACCAACAACAACAACAACAACAACAACCACGACGCCGCGCCATTGCCGCCCCCCGCGCGCACGCTCGGCCAACGTCGTTTGGTGAGTGTTGAGGAGACGGCGCGCGTGGCTATCGACGTTTCGGGGCACCACGCGCGTACTACAACAGTACGCGACCGTACCACAGACTTCGAATCCGCCAAAAATGAATCACCAATCCAATTGTCAGAACACTGAATTTCCATACTTGTTATAATATTTTCTTTGAAATTCAAATATGTTCAGATGCTCCGTGCTATTAAAATTGGATACTGGTTCCGCATGATATTACCTAGAATTTAAGTGTTTGTTAAAAACATGTCGGTGCACTATTTGTTTTCTCTCTGACCTATGAGCAACATGACAAATTTGTGTAGAGTAGATACAATTTTGTAATGTTAGCTTTGATTAACATAGAGTAAAAATATTTTCTAAAGAACCTTACAGGTATATTTATTTATATTTTATTTTTAAAGCAAGTTATGGCTATTTTAAGTGCCTAATATAATTTATCTAACATAGTTATTTATTATTTATTATGACTTAACTAGCTGAGCGTTTTGGACATAAATATAATTCTACACACACAATTAGATATAATATAACTATATAAGTATATTGTATATAACATAATGATATCAGACAATATAATGACGTAGTCATATAGTGTCACACAAATAACGCACTATTAAATTAATAAATTAATAAAATCCCGTGAGGTGCCCACAATAATATTCTTACCTTTAAGTTTTATTATTCTCTTTGAGGGGATTGGTGGCGATCAGTTATTTTAACCAAACCATTGTTTTGTCCGAGATACTGATGAACCTATAGTAATGCGATAATACTTTTGAAAACTGATTTGAATTTGTCATTAGGTATAATTGAGTTCGGTCAGTTCACTTTTTGGAATTTTACCCCCCCCCCCCCCCCAACTACTATAAATATGGTTTGAATATTTTAAAATTTAGGAATTTCGTAACGTTAATTATTCGGAATTAAAATCAGAAACCATAAAATATGTGGACTGACCGATCTCAAGCAGACTTAATGACGAATTCAGATTAGTTTTCTGAAATATTTTCGCATTTTTAGATCGATCTGTAGGACTGACATAAGGTACATACTACTACATAGTTTAAAACACACGTTCTGGAACGTTCACGCACGTGACGCACCGGTGGTGACATATGTAAGGGCACTTGCCGCGTGTGTAGGTGTTTCTTAGAGATGTTACGTACCTATTATATATGTACCACATGGCACACATTTCTAGTAGGAATCACGATATAATTAACGTATTATAACATGCTAAGGCCATTGTAAAAGCGTAGTATAAAACAATTAAGCTATAAAAGTGTCGTCACACGTATCTCCTCGGGAAAGTCACCACTCATACGGAAGGATACGAGTTGATCAGCATACCAAGTGCGAGACCCGAACTCTGTCTCATGACCGAATTTGTCCACTACTACGACCACCCACTTCAAAAGACTCTATTATATAATATTATATATGAGCCCATGACAAGAGCTCGTCAGACGGTTAGGGACCCACAAAACACTTAGAGACAGGTCGTAACACCACTCACAGTCTTAGATTTTATATTAGAGTCGTAACACCACTCTCTTCTCCACCATAAATTATAATATTATAATTTTGTACTTTGTTTATAAACAAGTATATATAGTTTATCAAGTATACGTTGATGCATATATCGACATCAGTTGGGACGTAACAGAAACTAACGGTTATCGTTATTGCATGCCACGGTCCGCTATAGATTCATAGAATTATAATACTAATTTACATTATTACCTAATAGCTAATTTACTACTACTGTCTACTATGCCACAATTAAAAATATCTTTTGTATATTGATAATTTGTTAATTTGTTGTGCATTCAAAATATAGAAATACGACATAAAATATTGTTCATTAGAGGTTTTGTGCTTCACCTCGCCCTACATTATACATTTTTTCCCTACTATTTTTAGTGTAAAATAGTAAGACGTCTCTGTTATGGCATATTCATACAATTTGTGAACTCGTCTTTATATACTATATAATATAGTATAGATGGTAAATTACTACATTATAGTACCGATCGACCTACAATTATTAACTGATTTTAAAATTTTGAATTATTTCATATGCGTATTATTTTTCAAACAGATAATCCTTACAACACTTGGTTTTATAATGTCTGGCATTATATATGACGAATTTGTTATCACGTGGTATTATATATTACGCCAAGATGTGCAATTCACGAATCGATGTGTTAGTTGACTGAACGACTTTGTGCAACAATCGACAATTATATTTA
Organism: Acyrthosiphon pisum; assembly: GCF_005508785.2. Lineage (NCBI taxonomy): Eukaryota > Metazoa > Arthropoda > Insecta > Hemiptera > Aphididae > Acyrthosiphon > Acyrthosiphon pisum. Next base: position 44,633,899 of record NC_042493.1, read on the forward strand.
AATTTATTGTTTTAAGAGTAGATTTTATTTTTTAAACGTCATCTAAGCATATTATTACAATTTGTTTTTTTCAGTAGAAAATCATAACAATTATACATTTGCGTAGATGACCGTGAACCAATCTAGTACAATAGGTATTTACATTTACTGCATGCGTGTAGTTATATTATATATTATAATATATAATGCACATACGTGACGGTGGTAGTGCTACGAGCAATGTACCTATATAATAATATTTAAAGGGATGCGAGTTGTATTATTGTATTAGATATATTATATTGTTATTCGATCACGATGGTCGATGAAGGAGAGCTTTTTTCGTGATTAAATTTGTGTCTGTGTGAAAAATAAGGTTTGAGAACTCGTCGACGACGATTTCTTCTGTCGGTATTGTTCTCTTTTGGTTCCGGAGTAGTCAGTAACGAACCCACATAAGTTATTCATTTGATTCTTAAAACGATTGTGTATTAAAATGTGATGTGTTTAATAGAGCTAGTCCCCGTTAAACATTATTATATTTCAACAAATAATTTATCATGACATTTTAAAATCGGTTTCCCGCGGCTTTAATATTACAATGTCGAATATTGAAAACGCGTTGTAAGTACTTTTCCACGTAGCCCTTAAAATAAAATTTCGCAATATTGACGATGTATTAAATTAATGAAAATACAATTTAGATTATCGGTAATTATACGTAATATAATATAGGTAATAAGGGTCACTGACCCTGGCACCGCAAAGTTAAAGTTTTGTTACAAAAATGGTTTCACAAATTAGTAATAATTCGTAACCACAAATTTGGAATTTGTAACTTAAG
>NC_042493.1:44634771-44637500 GCF_005508785.2 Acyrthosiphon pisum
GTAACCACAAATTTGTAATTTGTTATCTTAGGTATAACCGCCCAAAATATCAAATATCGATTTATTATATACTTAAGTTACAAATTACAAATTTGTGGTTACGAATTATTACGAATTGTTTACTAATTTGTGAAACCATTTTTGTAACAAAACTTTAACTTTGCGGTGCCAGGGTCAGTGACCTTAGGTAATATGTAATTTAATAATAATGTGATGTTTCGACCGATTCGTTTATATTATTTAGTTTTCGGCCGATCACATATAGTATTTTGGTAATTGTTTTTTCTCGATTGAATACATTCCACTTGAGTTTGGACTAATTAAAGATTCGACTGGAAATGGAGTGCATAATTTTCAGTACCTATATTATACATTCATATTATTGTGAATGACTTTTTTTTTGAGAAATTTTCCTGCGTTCTCACCACTATTTAAATAATATATATTATAGTCTAGACTAATATAATTAGCGGGACTGCTGAACCTACAGCATTTTTCTGTTGCGCAATTATTTTATGCTCTATAAACCTTTATATTGTACAATGGAAGTTTTTAATGTTCGATGTTTTTGTTATTTCAGTGGGTGTCCGCTCAGCTCGTCTTAAATGTTATTATTTTTATAGACCAAGTAAACAAAATAAAATATAAAACAAAATTTAACACAATATTTAACCTTATTAAAATTATGAACATGAAGTAACGCGAACTCACTAATTATTTGTTATTTATCCGAGTACGGGTGACTCTCCGCAGTCAATAATTAAGATATAAGATAAAAATTGAATCAAAATGAATCAAATGATTAAACCTATAGAAAAACCCGATAAACCTATTAAACAAAAAAAACAACAATAAATAAAAAGAAAGAAATTTTCTTCAGATAATATTTTGAATAGGCTAAATGTGTATAGAATATTGAAAAATTATGCATTAAAACCAACAAAAATGACCCAAATATGCTAAAAATGCAACTCAAAGGTGCTATAGCTTTGAAGCACTATCGTTCCATGAAACGAATTACGTACTTGGGAAGCATTGTCTAAGATCAATCAAAAAAATATGCACTTTGCAATATAATCCGGGCCCTAGTTAGGCCGTATAAGTTAAACGTACTTTAAGTTTAGATGAGCGCAGCAGCGGACTCATTTTGCGGATACGCCTGTGTGGCTTTGCCACTCAGCTAAAAACATCAAAATTGAAAATTCATAATAGTACCTACTCAAGGAATGGTGATCATCAATATGAAACCAAATGTTTAGTTTTCCGATGATTTATTCAAATTCTGTAAACAAAATATTTTTAAATATTTTTCGGGATAATGATTGATTATTGTTAAAACTTAAAAGAACATACCTGACGGCTGACACTCTCAACTTGAGAATAATCAGAGTTGTATAGGGGAGACCAAGGTAAAGCGGATAGCTGGGCAAAGTGAATAATGTTAATAACTTATTGAATATTGGTGATTAAATAATAATGAGCATATAAGTTGGCATCAATGTGTATCGCATTTTCTGGGATGATGATTTAGTATCATTCACTAGTTTACATTCGCCATAAAAGCGTTTATACGAAAATGGTTAAATTTCTTAAAAAAAATACATGATGAGAATTTAAGGTTTTTTAAATAATATTTATAAATTAACTTTTTTAAACTTAGTTTATTATGTTCATAATTATATTAAGTTTATATAGTTACTAGCTCTCCGAGCGTCGTTGGGGGAGACCCCCAAACCCCCCCGAGTTGGCGAGGAGAGTTAGCGATGTCGGAAGCCGCAGTGGTCTCGTGGTCCGGTCGTCGGTCTCAAGCAAGGTGTATGGGCGATGTGGAGGTCTGGTGATAAGGTTAGGACCATTGCGGTTCGACGTGGTTGTTCGAGCAGGCCGGGTCGCATCGCAGCGGACAAAGTCTTAAAGTATTTTCGAAAACGCCGCCGGAATCTCTCCGACACAGGGTCACTGCCGTACAGTTGAGAGGCCGTCACCTATAATATGATGCGGGCAATACACAATTATTATTCAACATAAGTTTTCTTAGTTGGTGATACAGCATATCGCTTTAAACGCGCCCGCATCTTATCATTAACTCGTTATTATTATTTTGTAGTTAGTAGGTATTACGAACCGTCAAGTTGAAATTTGCATCGAAAAATTGCAAAACGAAATGTTGGTAGAACGCGTTGTAAAGTAAATTTCTGTTATTCTGATCCGTTATGAACTGACCGGGTTTCCGTTTGAAGATGCCGTTGTACAAATAATCCAACGGCGGTAAATATTCTGCAAATTATTTTTCTGAATTTTTTTTTTTTATTGGATTATGGTTTCGCGCACGACGGAGGTAATTAGACTGTAAGGTTGGTAGGGTTAAAACGGTAAGATTGGAACAAGGGGCAGACTGGAAGATCGAGAGATCGGGAAATTCTCTGATGGGCCGGTCGAATAATCAAATTATACCCCCACGGGGCAGGCTAATAAATAACTTAATATAATTTTTATATTAGGAGGTAGTTTTTATTTATAATTACTCAAAGGTTCTCAGTTTTTGGTCTATTTAAAATGTATAAAATATAACATAAATAATACGATGGTAATCATACCTGAAATTTATATTTTGTTGTTCTAAGAAACAGTATTTATATAAATGACACAGCTGACCGCCATGTGAGTTTGTACCAATTGTTGTTTATATACCATGATATAATTTGATATATTATAATAATTGTTATATT
>NC_042493.1:44637550-44639850 GCF_005508785.2 Acyrthosiphon pisum
TTTCAGGCAAACGGCTTTATAGGACATTTCGTCAAATACCCAGACCTCTATCCGTTGCCTGTGCTTCTAATGCAATCCTCCTCCTAGATGCACGTAAATTTGTTATGGTAGGTTCAGTCAGTTTTAAATTTTATTAATATGATAACGTCACCGAGAGTGAATGAGTGTACGAGAAGGACGTGTGGGGGGGGGAGGACACAGTGGCGACATCATAGATATTAAAGAATACAATATCTATAATATCTATGGCGACACGCTCGTAAAATATCGGTAACATTATCATAATATCATATTATGTGGTGGTGGTCCTCCGCCGATCACCTTATCGGATTGTAATGTGGGCCATGGGAAATATTATCTAATAAAATGTTGAAAATAAAATAATAATAATTTCTAGTTAAATTGGCTCTGTTGATATTGTTCAAAACTATTTGAAAAATACAGCATGCACATCTACGTTCAATTTCCAATCAGATGATTGTGTTTTCAAAATTCATAATTTAACTACAAATTTGCTATGCTTTCTCAATACATTTTTTTCATGAATCATGTTGTTTTTTTTAATTATTATAGTCCGGCAGTTTTTTCGTGTGTTTTGCCTATGTGTACATTTTGATGGGTTCTTTTCTTTTTATACTTACCTGCCGGTTCGTTGGATATTTATATCCATCACAATGTGAATACTAGGAAAGGAACTGCGTGTAAATAATGAGTCAATGGTTCAGAAGTCAGAATGATAAGTAGTGTGAAATATTATTTTTGTGGTTGGCTCGTTAAAATTTAGTTTTGAAATAATCAACGTGACTACCGACACGTGGTATTCAACTTTTACCAAGTTTTTCAGTGTCAACGGTGTGGTGCTGTGGTATCTATTTTTATGCGATATGTTGGGGAAAATATAAGTAGGTATAACTAATCGTAAATGTATTTTTATTCTTCATAAAAAAAAAATATTATCACCTTACATATCGATAATATCTGCATTAAAGTCGGTAAGATTATATTAGAATAGCAATAGGCACAATAAATTTAGACTAATCTAATCTAATCATCAATCTAGCTAATAATATCAGTATACAAGCTTACCAGAAACTTATGTATCTATTCGAATGTGCATTATTAAAATTATGATACAATTTATGTGAAATGTCAAAAAAATCATGGGCGATCATACCCTTAAAATATCCACCAAGTATTTATATTCGAATTTTACACATGCGGCAACATTTTCGAAATATGTTGACTCTTTTTTTCTCTATTGGAAAAGGTAACAAGACCACTGTAGAACTTACTTTCTCTTTCAGTACTCGTTATCGTGGTCAGCCGAGAGAGAGTAAGACTTTGTCTTGGTTAAAGTCTAAATAAATCTCACTCTCGAACATCCCCAGTACTCGTTTTTAATGATCAGTTGTTCGAAAGTAAAGCGACCTTATAGGTGTAGAGTTTAAATCCTGTGGGACCTTGTTAAATATTATCAGTTTGTTATCGCGGTCGCCAAAAAGAAAATCTAAACAATCTTTTACCACAGGTGTCAATGAACCACATTCAATTTATACCAAGTCGTATATCCAATCTGCCACAGGTGAATTTATTGTCCATCAATAAGTCAAATTAATTCACAAAGTGAGGTATGCTCCGATGCAAATATTCCAGTAAACCAAAACCAAGATATTGTCGTATATTATGCCGATTAAGTCAGAGTTCAGACGTACACAAATAAACAAATAATAAAATTTTTAGCACTTTTATTAACAACCCACGTCTAATAGTACCTACTCGAGTCACGTCATGACCACTACTCCTGGTCCACTTCTGTCTTCACATATTATTATCCTTTATACATTAATTTTACAATCGAATCACTATCGATAATAACAATTTAAAATTACCCTAGTTACATGCACTATGAGTAAAATTGTACTAATTGTTATTTTATTACATACTTTTTATCTTAACCTAGTTTGATGGAATGTATGTTTTTACTTATTGAACTTATTTAACTTATTAAATATTTGTTGAATTGTACTTGTTTACCTATAATTGTTTTCTTGGCCTAGTTTGTAAATACTATAACTAGTGTTTGACGTTTGTAATGTTTCACAAAAATGTGAAACATTGACATTATTTTTAATACAAATATCAATGATGGTTATTTTATTATTTATCAATTATTATTTATATAGTCCAAGAGTACTAAGTATAATCATTGATGTTAATGGAATATGAGTGCTGTGGTTGACATATAACTATAATTACTATAGTACATAATATTGTATATGGGAACATTTAAATATTTTTAA
>NC_042493.1:44639900-44640810 GCF_005508785.2 Acyrthosiphon pisum
AAATTTCGAAGCATAGCCCGGGTCGCCGCACCAAAAATATGTTTTTACGGAAAAAATAAATAAAAATACAAAATAAAACCAATTATATTGTTAGCTTCTAAGACAGTACCTGATCGCTACAATATATTTCAAACGTTATCTCATCGCCATCAAAATTATGATTCATAAAAGCGAATTAATATTTGTCGACAGGTAGTCGACACCGGCGACCCGCGAAATGTTACCGATGTCGACTACCCGTCGACCGTGGCATTGAACGTGTTAATGGTTTTTGAATTTTTAAGAATGCTACTTACGTTAGGTACCTACCTAAGTGAAATAACCACTCAGAGTCTACAAACGGAATATTCTGTGTCTTTAGCTATTATACTATATTATCAAAGCTTAAACATACCTATAGGTAGGTATTATGGAAATAATAATCAATTAGAATATTGGTGCAAATTACAATCGCTATTTGTTATTACCTGACTAGTACAATTTACATATATATTGATTTTTGTGCAAATTACATAATATGTTGTATATATGTAGAGTCAATTTTGGTGCACATTGACTACATCCGGTTTTTCTCCCACATGAGCACTCCTGTGTACAGTCAGTTGACTGTCTGTGGGCCACTTCAACAAATGAATTAACAGTGGACGAATTTTCCCAAATTTAAAACTGTTTTCTTTGGTTACCTATGAATGTATTATCTATGACCATGGAAAACAGTGCGAATATCAAAAAGTCTGTTCCTGGTTCTTAATTTTTTTCTTGGTAGATCTAAAATTATGGATTACAAATGTATTTAGTAAAATAATCAATAGAGTTTAAAACATTGGTAAAATCCGGCTGATTTTGATCGGATTTTATTTTATTGCGTTTATTCAGTATTCATAAGATCTTACTGTCAGCTTACAGCAAG
>NC_042493.1:44640860-44652561 GCF_005508785.2 Acyrthosiphon pisum
GGAGACGGTATATCAGTCTATGTATTAGACATATATATACTTATCTATGGTATTAAAAAAAAAAAAATTGACCTATAATAGGTACCTATAATAAATTCCAAATTAATCATATCATAATATCTATTAGGTACTTATAAGTTATAACGCGTTATACATCAACAAAAAACCGTGGTACTATCATAGATATATAATAGTATACTTTAGAAGTTTCAAGTACCCACGAATAATATTATACAATCACAACAAAATAACTAAAATAGTTATCCTAGGTTTTTTAATACGTAATTTCGTCCAAATTTGTACTTAAAATGACTATAAAAATAAACTGCATAAATGTATTTTTTAGATTTTTTGGTAACAGAATTAATTACTTACGTGGGATCTTGTTTTAAATTTTCAATTCTTAGATACAAAAATTGAACATTTTATAAATTTTTAACTACAAAATAATTTTTCAAATTAAAATTTGATAAATTTTGTCAAAATTTGATCTTTAAATGCTTATAAAAAAAAATTGTGCCTATGTATTTTTAATATTTTTCAACTGATATTGTAACAATATATCAGGAGCTTTGTATTAAATTTATACACTTTTTGGCCCAACAGATAAAACTTTATTGATATTTATAGAAAAAAAAAACTAAAAAAATTGAAAACTTACAATGTCCGTAAACAGCTCAAAAAGAGTCAAATTATTTTAAAAATTTTATCGTATATATAAAATGCTAATATAAACATTCAGTGAAATTTTCAAGTTTCTACAGTCACTCATTTTTTAATTACAACAAAATAAGAAAATCGTTACGTAAGAAATCGAGTGACTGGTCGGGTTACCGAGAGTAGCGGGATGGCGGCATTTGCTTATCGCAGTGTTGGTGTTGCTTACGTAACTACCAAACAATAATATTATGGGGCACAATTGGTACTGGCCAGCTAACGGGTATAATTAAACTGATTCGTTTTTTTAACATGGAAGAATTCAAATATTACATATAATTGATAAAAAAAACAATATAAAAATTGGATAAATCCGTGACTATGTGGAGCGGTTGTGTGGTGTGTGGTGTTAGCTGCAGTTGACGGTGGTGGCGAATATCTGGTATGCAAAGGTGCAGGTGGTAACTCGCCGGTGACAAAATTGGTAAAAAACAAAGAAAAACAAAATAATTTGGTCGCAGTAGGTCCACCCTTTAACACATACGCACAACACAGTGCCGTAAAATCGTCCAACACATATGTACGCGCTACGCAGTCACAGTGACAAGGAGTGGCGTCAAGAGAGTAGGGGTGTAAGATGTACGTCCCAACAACGGAAAACGAAGATTGCATAATTTATGTTTCAACAATTATATTGTTTTTTTTTTTTTATCAATAATTATTTATCTTTACAATATTCTGATCCTAAAGAATCAATTAATTATAAATACATTTATTAATATTATACACTAGTTTATTATATTGCTGTTTATACAAAACATCTAGATTCTAGGTACATTTTTTATTATAATTTTTTTTTATTAGTATGCTATAATAATATTATGTTGTCAAAAGATCATGGGTTTTAACACGTTGAGCTCCGCTAGAAATTTCGAAGCATAGCCCGGGTCGCCGCACCAAAAATATGTTTTTACGGAAAAAATAAATAAAAATTAACAAAAATAAAAACCAATTATATTGTTAGCTTCTTAAGACAGTACCTGATCGCCTACAATATATTTCAAACGTTATCTCATCGCCATCAAAATTATGATTCATAAAAGCGAATTAATATTTGTCGACAGGTAGTCGACACCGGCGACCCGCGAAATGTTACCGATGTCGACTACCCGTCGACCGTGGCATTGAACGTGTTAATGGTTTTTGAATTTTTAAGAATGCTACTTACGTTAGGTACCTACCTAAGTGAAATAACCACTCAGAGTCTACAAACGGAATATTCTGTGTCTTTAGCTATTATACTATATTATCAAAGCTTAAACATACCTATAGGTAGGTATTATGGAAATAATAATCAATTAGAATATTGGTGCAAATTACAATCGCTATTTGTTATTACCTGACTAGTACAATTTACATATATATTGATTTTTGTGCAAATTACATAATATGTTGTATATATGTAGAGTCAATTTTGGTGCACATTGACTACATCCGGTTTTTCTCCCACATGAGCACTCCTGTGTACAGTCAGTTGACTGTCTGTGGGCCACTTCAACAAATGAATTAACAGTGGACGAATTTTCCCAAATTTAAAACTGTTTTCTTTGGTTACCTATGAATGTATTATCTATGACCATGGAAAACAGTGCGAATATCAAAAAGTCTGTTCCTGGTTCTTAATTTTTTTCTTGGTAGATCTAAAATTATGGATTACAAATGTATTTAGTAAAATAATCAATAGAGTTTAAAACATTGGTAAAATCCGGCTGATTTTGATCGGATTTTATTTTATTGCGTTTATTCAGTATTCATAAGATCTTACTGTCAGCTTACAGCAAGTGGTGATACTAGATGTATTTTCTATGACCATTGAGAACCACGCGAATATAAAACAGTCTAATCCTGGTTCTTAAGTTTTTTCTTGATACATCCAAGATCGAGGATAATATTTAGAACATCAAACACTATGTGTATAACCACAGTATTCATTTCAGATGTAGAAGTTTTTAATACAATTTGAATATCTTTCTGAGCAGCATATACAATTATTTAATATTTTGACATATTTATCAAATCATCATGAGAAAAATAATTAGTAAAATAATCAATCGAGTAAAATCTTGGTCAAATCTGGCTGCTTTTTATCAGATATCATTGTAATATCAGAGGAGTAATCAGAACATTTTCCAAAGTACATTTATTCCTCGATAATAATTTTAAAAAAAATTAAAGATTAAGCTAGAATGCAGGAAGAAATATTAAGAAGACTGGCATTATTTTATATAAATATATTCATATTGATATATTGTTTTATTTCACTAAGTAGGTACTACTAATAACTAGAGTTAGGATGTCGATGACCTAAAAAACACACAAAAATGCCCTAAAAAAAATGCAAAAAAGCCCTAAAAAAAGTGCAAAAATGCCCTAAAAACTTCAAAAAATTACATTTAAAAATTATCTTAAATACTAATTATGTAAGTGAAAAAACTTATTTATAAATAATTATTTTTATTAGAGATATGGGTATATTGTGGATATATACCCCACAATAATATTATTAAAATTATTTTTTACTAATAGTCCAAATCCAAAGTTAGATTTTAAATAAATTAAATTTGTTTCCAAACTTGGGTGTAACATTTGCCCTAAAATCTATAATTTTTGAAAAATGCCCCACATTGTATAAAAAGTACAAAAAATTCCCTAAAAGATGAAAAAATGACTTAAAAATGTTGAAAAATGACGTTAAAAAACAAAAAAAATGCATTTATAGCTAAAAATGCAAAAAATTCAAAAAAATTCAAAATAAAATTAGAGTATTCTGCATCAAGGGAGCATGAAAGAAATTTTTAGCTAGGATAGCATTGTACAGAATAAAAGGAAAAAAATGCAAAAGTCATCAACATCCTAACTCTACTAATAACCAATAGTTGACGACTTAATTATTTATTTGTGGTTTATGCTTATTATAATGATTTCTTTTCTTCTTTGTTTATTATAATGGTAAGTATTTATTGTTATTTTATGTTGCAATGTTGAAATAGAATAATGAGACTATCTATAAAATTGGTTAAACGTATTATACATCCATCGCACTCCCCCCCTATGGGTACATATATTACGGCCCACAAGAGACTATCCGTAAAAACGCGTCCGTCGCTGCGCATCGGTTCCCCTTCCATAAGCCGAATCATACCGATCAGAAACCAGCCGGCAACGATCAACGAATAACACGTTTACGAAATTCGACTCATTCGTTTTTATAACTGGTCTTTTGTGTCGTTTACGTAAACGTATATGTTTACGAGTTTTTTGCGAGTTTTTTTTCTTCAATATCGAGAATCACATAACACACCCAAAAGGCAATTGATTAGCTTTGTTTTTATGACCCGTCGTATTCACGTTGCCGAGTGGTGGGAATGGCACTATGGTGGGAAACAATTTGGTCGGTAGACGTCACGTACGTCAGTACGCATGGACTCTCGTGGGCCAGAGTATAGTTATAAAGAATGGCAAATATTAATTAATTACTGTTTTAAATTATAATATAATATTTATGACTGTCAGAATTGTTATCAAATGAGCAAAATATAAGCTATATGCTTTAAACAAAGGAAAAATCATTTTTCGAAAAGTAAATGATAGAAGATTAAGATTGACGACGATCTAGTTGTTAATTTATCAATCTAAGATCTCGGATCTTGCGGGCGTGAATCCTCCGATGTACAGTCAGGTCATATTTAGTGTTTAACCATTTGTCACACACGTCACATCTGAACGGTTTATCTCCCGTGTGCGTCCTCCGGTGGGCCATTAGATTGCTGCTTTGACTGAACGACTTTTCACACACATCACACTGGAACGGTTTGTCTCCCGTGTGCGTCCTCTGGTGTACCGTCAATTGATGCTTAGTCGTGCACCACTTGTCACATACATCGCAAGGGAATGGTTTCTCTCCCGTGTGTGTCCTCCGGTGTACAGTCAGCTCAGAGTTAGTGTTGAACCACTTGTCACACACGTCACATGGGAACGGTTTCTCTCCCGTGTGCGTCCTCTGGTGTATCGTCAATTGATGCGTAGTCGTGCACCACTTGTCACACACATCGCAAGGGAATGGTTTCTCTCCCGTGTGTGTCCTCTGGTGTACAGTCAGCGCAGAGTTAGTGTTGAACCACTTGTCACATACATCGCATGGGAACGGTTTCTCTCCAGTGTGCATCCGCCGGTGTACCGTCAGATGATTGCTAGTTTTGAACCACTTGTCACACACGTCACATGGGAACGGTTTCTCTCCCGTGTGCGTCCTCCGGTGTACCATCAAAATACCCTTTTGACTGAACGACTTTTCACACACATCGCACGGGAATGGTTTCTCTCCCGTGTGCGTCCTCCGGTGGGCCATTAGATTGCAGTTTTGACTGAACGACTTTTCACACACGTCACATGGGAACGGTTTCTCTCCCGTGTGCGTCCTCTGGTGTACCGTCAATTGATGCGTAGTCGTGCACCACTTGTCACATACATCGCATGGGAACGGTTTCTCTCCAGTGTGCGTCCGCCGGTGTACCGTCAGATGATTGCTAGTTTTGAACCACTTGTCACACACGTCACATGGGAACGGTTTCTCTCCCGTGTGCGTCCTCTGGTGTACCGTCAATTGATGCGTAGTCGTGCACCACTTGTCACATACATCGCATGGGAACGGTTTCTCTCCAGTGTGCGTCCGCCGGTGTACCGTCAGATGATTGCTAGTTTTGAACCACTTGTCACACACATCGCACGGGAATGGTTTCTCTCCCGTGTGCGTCCTCCGGTGGGCCATTAGATTGCAGTTTTGACTGAACGACTTTTCACACACATCACACTGGAACGGTTTTTCTCCCGTGTGTGTCCTCCGGTGTACTGTCAATTGATTGCTAGTCGTAAACCACTTGTCGCACACGTCACATGGGAACGGTTTCTCTGCCATGTGCGTCCTCCGGTGGGTCATTAGATTGCTGCTTTGACTGAACAGCTTTTCACACACGTCACATAAGTATTAATTCATACTCACTTTTCTGCTCAGATTACGAGAGCTATTGTTCATTTTAATGATTTTAAGTTGAATTAGGAATGATAACTGCACTGATAAAAGTTAGTAACGTCAGTCAATATTTATAGATTTATATAACTATTAACTGATTTGTATTTGTTTTGCATAAAACTACTTGGTTACTACACATGACTACCAACGGGTGATTAGAATTTATTTTCAAATACAATTGAAGCCAGTGTTTATTGTAGGTACTAAAATTCGGTTATAAAATGAAGATTTTCAAGGACAAAAATTGTATATGTATCGATATGGAATAGTTACGTACCTACAGGATAGTTACGTACCAGATTCTATCGAATTTCGAGTCCGATACAAATACGGTACGTATCGCTTTTATATTGCACATGTAATTTCTTGAACGATCTTGAACTCAAATTTCTTCCTTGAAAATCTTGAGTCATAATTCATCAACATATCAGAAGTAATAATAAAATATTATGAACAAGACCAATGTATAGTGTAGCTGCTTATTTGTCACTATATCGAGTGTGAATCTTTTAACATTAAGTGGGGCCCAAGGGCTAACAATTCTAGAGGAGGCCCGCTGTCCTACCTCTCCTCCAGCCTGTGATTGATCCTGGCTAACTCAGGAACCACCCCCACTTTTGTTAGAGGGGCAGTCACCTCGATCATTGATGTCACGTTCTACCGATGAGTGGGCCTTACGGGATGGCAGGTACTCGAGACTCTAAATGACCACAACTGCGCCTGTTTTAGTACGGTCAATCGGGCTCAGGCCCCGGTCCAAGCTGAGCTTCCGCCAACGCTCACCGCAGCTGGTCCATAAAGAAGCTGAACCTAGATGCCTTGTACCGCTACTTCAGCACTGCGCGCGACTAGGTGCTTCAGTTGGAGCCGCATGCGCCGAGAATGCCCTGTCCTCAGCTGAATCACTTGACACGTTTCTGTTTGGAGCCTGCGAGGCATCAATGCTCAGGAAGAGAACGGATCCCCAAGGCAGGTGACCGGTGTACTGATGGTCAGATTGTCGAGCTGCGATGACTGACCCTGGCCCTCTTCAGGCCCTATCAGGCCTGCCTCAGACGCGCCGGCCAGCCTGACGTCCAGGAGGCGAGGTTCTCCTACATCGCGGCCAAGAGAGAGCTCCAATTTGTCATACGCGAAGCAAAGAGAAGATCGTGGGCTGACCTCTGCGCTCAGGTAGACACTGACCCCTTTTTTTTTTTTTTTTGGTTTAACCGCGGCGCTACAGGGAGGCACTTCATCCTAGGATAGTCCTTCTCCCTGTATCCGCATCGTTTATTAATAATAAATTTATCTATACAAAATGCAACATTTAGTTTATGTTCTAAGGCCTGGACCTTTACATGAGTTAGAGGGCTCTATCCCTCCTAGTTTCACCTTCGGTGCACATGACCCCTGGGGCAGACCATACAAACGGGTCATGAAAAAGTTAGGCGTCCGCAACGCAGCTGCGGAATCCAGGGGCAGAAAGGCTGCCATCGCGGATTCTCTCTTTTTTTGCGGCCCCCGTGACGAATTGGGACTTGGCTCCATCTCCAGCGGTGCTCAACATCTTTCACGCGTTCGACCCGGTCCGGAACATCCTGGAGTTTACCCTTACCATTCCGGAGTTCACGACAGCAGAAGTCAGTAGAGCCATCAAGAGACTTGCACCGGGTAAGGCGGCTGGACCTTCAGGAAGCCCTAACGGAGTCCTCAAAGCTCTCGCGTCTACCCAGCCTCGTGATATCTTCAGGATAATGAACGACTGCCTCGGCGCGCTGACATTTCCAACCCGTTTGAAAAGGGCACGGCTAGTGCTGTTTCGCAAAGGCTCGGACAAACCCCCTGATGCCCCATCCAGCTACAGGCCTATCTGTATGCTAGAAAACACTGGAAAGTTGCTCAAACGGCTCCTTCTCCAGAGGCTCAAGGAGCATCTCGATGAACACGGGGGATGGAGAAGAGCCCCAAACCAATTTGGATTCAGGAGGGGAGTCATCACCGAGTCGGCAGTCAACAAAGTACTCAGTATTGCCGCTCAGGACACCACCCCAGAGAAAAAAGTTTTTGCGTCCTGGTGACGTTTGACGTGAAAAATGCTTTCAACTCACTGAGGTGGCCAGTCATTGACGCCACCCTGAGGAGCATCAACACCCCCGAGTACCTAGTGGAGATGCTTCGATCCTGGCTTTCGGATAGAGTGCTGCTGGCGGGCGAAAAAATGACAACAAGGCCAGTGGAGTCCCGCAGGGGTCCATGCCAGATCCGGCTTTATGGAACGTCTTTTACGACTTCCTACTGAAGATAGACGTGCAGCCTGAAGTGCAGCTTTGCGGACGATCTCGCGGTGGTGGGAATGGCAGTCACCAGCCGTCTCCTGAAAGACAGCATCAATCCCACACTTACGGTGATCGATAACTGGATGGCAAGCAGGGGCCTAGAGTTTGCCCACCATAAGAGCGAGGCGGTGATCCTCTCCCGAAGGTGGGCGTTCGTCACCCCTCGGCTTATTGTCGGTGGTCACCAGATCACCATCCACAAAGACATCAGGTACATCGGGGTCATTCTTGATAAAAACCTGACATTCACGGCTCAGGTTTACGCCGGCGCCAAAAAGGTGGCACATCATTCCGGGCGTAAGAAGATGGATGGAGAGAACTATCCCATGGGTGCCTCTGACATTCCATATGACACAGGCACTCACGGGCCAAGGATGTTTCCAGTGGTACTTACACCAAATGGCTAGGGCTGCCAGTCCCCGCTTTTGGCAGTGTTCAGACAACTCAGACACCGCCGAGCACACCCTGTTTGGGTGCCCATAGTGGAACGGGTTTCGCGAGTCCCTGAGCACCCGACTAGGTTACCGACCAAGTGCCAGGGATCTCCTAGACATTCTCTGCGGTACAAGGTTCGAACAACTTCCAGCGGACCCTAACTAAAAGTCAGCGATCCCGAGAGAAGCTGAGAAAAGATGACATTTTTCAAATTACAGTTGAAATAATAGTTAGGTGACATACGCGCATGTAATTTAAACTATTTATTTAAAATGTAATTTTATATTTTTTTTAAAATTTAAAAAATGACAAAAATGTTTGACAATAATTAATAATTTACAGAGCCACTCTTAAATCTCTTTATACGTTGGATCACAGTCAATGTGTGACAGCATATCAAGTAGGCAACGTGTAAAAATTTGATTTGATGTATGCACCTGATCTGCCCGATTAATTAATGGCAACCAAATAATAAATACTAATTTCTACTTATTATTTCTCCTATAACCAGAACAACACCCATTTATAAACAAAAATGTCCACCATAAATCTAAAAATATACGTTTGAGCATCCCCCGGGGAGGACCTAAGAGGTCGAAAAGTACTTTACTTTACTATTCTCGTACCTACCAAAGATACAAAAAAAAAATTAATTAAAATTGGTCGAGTCGTGTTAGATGACCACTAACACCGTGTCACGAGATTTTTATATTATTTTATAATATTTTGCATGGGTTTGAAATTTGTAACGCCAACCCAGCTTTGAACCCTCGAACGGAGTAAAAGAACATAGAAGGATTAACAGTTTTATTTTTTATGAAAAGATTAGGCTAGGCCTGTATATGAATATTAAAAATCTGGCTTGAAATTATACATTATAGAAGGTGATTCACCAAGCATGCTCACCCTCCTTTTTCCTTAATTAACGCAGTAATTCAAAAAGAGATTTTTCGGAATTAATAAGTATACTTAAAGACCATATCTTTAAATAAACTTAAAGAGTGTATCGTATGCTGTGAATAGATAGCAACTTATATTTTGCAAATGAGAACCCACCCCCACTCACCACCTTTTTTCTAATGTAAATTATTTTGCGTGTACTTTTATTGAAAATGTTAACCTCATGACGTACATACCAAAATGTAAACAAGTAGTTTTTGTGTTATTTAACATTGTACATAGGCACTAACGATCATACTAAAGATGATCGTACACATTTTGAAAATGGTCGTACAAATTCATACAAATAACATACTAAAAATTGGTAAAGAAAATTTTCTGGGTAGGGCCGGGGTGATGTACGTGGGCTATGTTGAATTGAACATTTTATTAGTTAATATTAATCTATAATAAATTGTAGTTTGTAAAAATGGTCCAAAACACTAGACACAATACTTTATATTTTGTAAAACCATTTTTTATTATCCTTAGTAACTAGTAAGTACGCATAAACATTTTTTTAAATTCGTTCATATTTTGAATATGGTTCACCAACATTTTCAAAAGAATTATCCACTAAAAATTTTACCGCAATAAATATGGATTCTCATTTAAAAAAATATAAGTTTGTGTCACCATAGGACATTCCTTAAAAAGTATAAACAAATTTCAAAAATTTGAAAATATTGTGGTCTTTACTTATTTTTTAAAATTAAAAAAATCAGACTGAATAAATTAATTATTGAATGAAAAAAGGGGGTGACCATAATATGCTTGGTAAAATATATAATAAAATAACCTCGTTTGCTCAAAAATCGAAAAAATCTATATCTGCCCATCCCTAAATAATCGTATTAATCCATAGTTATTGTATATACGTACCTACCTAGCTGGAAGTGGGTTGTCGAGGATTTCGTGTACTCGAGTAGGTACACAATATACCAACTAATACCTATATACTACATACGCCGTTACGCAGTAGCATCGGTTTCATGGAACAGGAACGCTTATAATATCATACTATTATACTTATCAAACACGTTTTTTTTATTCAACCTATGTAACATGCGCATTTATAGACCGCGATAAATTATCGGGGACCTGATACATTAAATGCGTTTGTGAGAAAATCAAGAGGAGTTTCTGCCCATTCAAAAAGACACGCTATAGTTTCTAGAACATTATAATATGTCTTTTTATATGCATAATTAATGCCATTTAGCGGCACCGAGTGGAGGCAGTCACCGGTTTGGCATCACCGTGTAGATATATAGGTACCAGGTATTTATATTATTATGTAGAGTTTTTAATGAGGCGCATCACTAAGTGGATATACAGTACAACATAATATTATTATATTAAACACAACTAACACAATATAGAGACGGATAATGACTTTACGGCATCAATAATATTAACATGCAATTATGCGGCTGCAGTTATCAGCTATATTGTAGGTATATTAGGTATTGAGAATAAATTAATAAAAAAAGAATTCTCTACGTAATATATTTTATAAGTTAAGTCCATACACCGATAACACACTATATAGGTACATATTATGTGATACGCATTTATTATACAGTTGAAGACTGCTGGTGCAATAAACCAATCGTGATGCTATTATACAATATTAGATTGCAGTAGGTACCTAACCACTGCAATGTTTATAGAGAGATCTTAATTTAGTATCTTGTGACCACGTGCTCATAATATAATTAACTTAATAATATTTTTTAGTAGAATTGAAATTAGGTATAATATAATATGGGCATATAATAGCCTATTGGTAACATAAAAGAATGGGGATAGTCGAATTGCACTTATTACCTAAAAATAAATGGTCGAATTGCACTCAAGTAAAAACCAGGTAATGGTGGAATTGCACTAGTTCAAAAAAAGAAGTTAAACATTCAAGGTCACTATAACGGTTTAAAAAACGAATAGGTAACTAAAAAAAATTATAAAAATGAAAAAAAAATGAATACTGTTTGACGATTTAAAAAAAGAATAAAAACTATATAAATATATCATTACTAAAAAAATGATCAAAATTAGTTTTTTTTTTTTTTCTTGTTATTAAATATGGAAATATACAACTATACAATTAAGCACAACAAGTAATAGTGATGAAGAGGATTACATAACATGAAATGGCACGATGTAGGAGGGCTCCCAATGGAGCTACCTACTTGGGTATTTTATTAAGTAATGGAGGAGGTCTCTAGCCCATTTACGTTTGAAGTCTTCGAGGGGGATTGTC
>NC_042493.1:44654473-44742819 GCF_005508785.2 Acyrthosiphon pisum
AGGGCAGTAGGTGGGATGTAGGGGTGAGATAGTACGTAGGTTGGAATTTGTTATAAATTTGAGTAAGTGCGACCTCGGGTGTCAGTGATATTGTTTCCCCATTGAGGGTGTTTTGAATTGAAGTCACCTCCTATAACAAAGTTTTTGTTGAGAGAAGAAAAGAAGTCATTTAAGATGATTTCATCGATTGGATTTGAGGGGGGGAAATATGCAGCAACAATGGTAGTGTTTGTGTTGTTGATGTTCAATTGGATGTTTGCACTTTGTATTGATTGGTTAGCAGTAGGAGGGCTGATACTGTATTTGATATTATTACGTATAAAAATTGCTGCTCCGCCGTGAGCTGTACCATCAGGGTGATCGGTTCGGATAGTGGAGTAATTTGGGAAGAATAAGGTTTTGTTAGGAGTGAGATGAGTTTCGGTGATAAGTGCAATGCCAATGTTTCGACTGTTGAGGCAAAGATGAAGGTCATAATAATGATTTTGTAAGCCATTTGAATTCCAGAGTAGGAGAGAGAGGGGTGAATTGTTTGAGTAAGAGTTTGTCATTTAACTAGTAGAGTATCAATGAGTTTAGTGAGTAGTGCGATAAGGGGGTTTATTAGGGATTGGAATTGGACTAGGAAATTTGTTAATTGGGTTGTAACGGAATCGGTATTTGGATTTACACAGGGTTCAGTGAGATTTTGATTTTTTTTAGGGTGGGAGTGGGTATTGGGGAGGTTTTGTTTTGTGGTAGACTGGGAGGTGCTCCATTGGGGTTGACAGAGTGGGGGAAAGTTATTTTCTTGAATGGTGTTGGTTTTGATTGAAGTTGTAAAGGAGTCTTGGGTTTCGGTTGGCCTGTTGGTTTTGATTGAAGATCGTCCTTTCTGGAGCAGTTTGAATTTGGGACAGAAAATTAGTTAAAAAAAAAAAAAAAAAAAGTTATAATAATGACAATAGTAATATTTTATGATTTTATATATTATGTATATATAATATTATATTAACGTAACGGGCTATATGGTATGTATAAAATAATCATTTTTTAACTACGCCAATGATTAAAACCATGGTCAGTCCTAAGCTTTTTTTTTATGTTCTTACTTTTATAATGCAGCATACATTTTTTATTTTCAATTGTCCATAAAGTAATACATTTTGTCAAGTATACATATACAGCGATAACATGTTGTACACGTAATTACAGTTGAAGAACTAGGAAATAATAAACCAATCGCGATGCAATATTATATTGCAGTAATCACTACGATATATTATATTATAGAGAGATCTAAATTGTGTATCTTGTGATAATATGTTCATAATATTATAAATTTTAAAGTTATTATTTTGATATAAATTGTCAACTTTAGTTTTTTTTTTAATTTTAACATAAATTTTGAATATTATTAACAATCGTTTTTGATTGAATATTACTATTAATTTTCAAAAGAATTTTAACGATTTATATAAACATTTAAAATTAATTTTGTTATCGATTTAAAACTCTAGTTTAATTAATGTGTAGAACTATTACTAAAACCTGCATATATTAGATTCTGAGCGGTGCGAGGAAGCTATTGTTTTTACAATGGTGTTTATTATTTTATTATTTTATTTGTTTTCCTTTTTTTTATCCTGTATACAAAATTTCATCCAGAAAGAGTGTTTTGATTTCAACATATAGTACCTTATCTTTCAGGAAATTTGATCAAGATGGTACTTTAGAGAGGTTATTTTTCGATTTTCTCAATAGTTATTTAATGCCACTGGAAAAACCACCGGAAAATTACGAAAAAACGCTAAAAATGGGATTTTAATTTAATGCTTTGTTTATCGCCACAGAAACGAATACAAAATTATAATATTTTAATATTAATTCAACTTACACGATAAAATATGCAGACTGACAATCCGTCTCCGCTCAGAATCGTTTTTCTTATACAATGATATTATATCATTGAATTCAAGTCTAATACAACCATTATACAATGACCCACTTGTAATCTACTGTACAACAGAGCGACATCCACTTACCTGCTTTTTTTTCTTTAAATTTTTTTTTATTATTTTTAAATCAACTTAAAAAGGGTAAACTATTATAATAGTAAATTAAAAATACTAGAGCTTAGTTCAAATGTAGATTAAAAAATGTATTACCTAGTTCAGTTAAATAATTAAAAAATATTAACTCAACTTAGTCGTTTTAACTAATTTTTGGGCCACAAATACATTGTGATAATAAAATCATTACTTATTAGAAGGGCTGTGAATTTCATGCACTAAAAAGTCTTAAATATGCATGCATTTATGCACTAAAACAAGTGAAATATGCTTTAAAATATGAACTATAAAATTTAAAAATATGCAATTTGAAAAAAATTATACCCACATATGCCGGATGAAAAAATGTTTTATTTAAATAAATATTGTAATTTGAAAAATGGACTTATAAAAATAATAATAATAAATGCTCCAATGTTTTATTGTTCTTCAACGCCTGAAAAAAATATTAAACATAGATAGAATACACTATCTATACACAACACTCTCGTCGGTTTGTCCACCATAATATAATAGATTAAGATTAAAGATGTTTTAAGTTTGACTTTTGACCACAGGTACCTATATAGGACACACGGAGGTGACGGTATTGCATGCCACTCCAGACCGGGTTTAACACATGTTCCTGCTATTATTACCACAACGATAAAATTACAACGGTAAAATTGTAGGGTCCAAATTTAAGAAATTTTACAAAATATGAGAAAAACATATTATTAAAATGAGAAAAAAGCAATACAAGAGGAACACGCGAAATCATGTATTTATATGCCTTTACCGGTTAAATATGCAAAAATATGCAAAATAAGATTTCATATTTAATTTATAAATAACGCAAAACAAATTTTGATCAAATCCATTTTCTTATGCGATGTAGCAAAAAACATGCAAATGCATGAAATTTACAGCCCTGCTTATTAGCATAGAAAATATATATTATCTTTAATGAAAATATGAGCAAATGTGGTAAACGTATCTACACTAATGAGTATCTCTCACATCATTCCTGATAAATAAAATAAATTGTGCATTTTTTGAAAAGTTGATTTGCCCAAATCAACTAATAATAAATAATAACAAATAATAACAAATAATAACAAATAATAATTTCATTTTTATGTGACCTGGTTCTATTTATACTATCATAAAAACTACAGATTCGTACCGAGAGGCATCACTCGTCTCATCGTTGTCTCAAACACTCATCGATCGATACAAAATATCATAGGCGTACTACACAGTACTATACAGTGTCAGGTTTATATGAAATGTCAAAATGAATTTATGTAATCAGGGGCAAAATTAAGATATTTTGCTACTGCACACCTAATTCCACAACAAAATATTGAGCATAGACCTAGAAGTACACATACCACATATAACTTCATTGCATAATTGTTTTTACTATTTATTAACAATAAGCTATAATAAATTCAATCTAAGACAATCTTTTGTAAAAGTCTTTGATACCTATATGGCTATATGACTAAACATTTTAAAATTAAAAACAAAATAGCCTGAGTTAATATACTTATTATATTATAAGCCGCCCAGAATATGGTGTAGTCGGTATTATTTTTAATGTTAAGGATTTTAAACGAATACAATTTGCTAATTAGTAACTTTCAATTATTAATATTGAATATTAATCAAATAAAAATTTATAAAAGTCGAAAATAAGTACTACATACTTTTAAATTAGCTACTGCACACAATTTTAGGCCTTAGTTATGTTGAAGCTTTTAAAGTTTGGTAAACACGTTACAAATGCCTACTCATAAGCATGACAAAATTGTCAGATGGTTACTAAAATGTATTATAACTTCTTATTAATTACCTATTTATTATAACTTATTGTTATCAAAGTATAAGGTAAATTATTATCTTAATCCATCCATGGTTATCAGTTTATCACAATTATTATTATTTTTCGATTAAAAGTGCGTATTCTTCGAGAAAACTGTGCATCAGTTATCAAAGCTTAATACAATATACAATTGTTGAAATTTTAATTGTATACAGACTGTTGTTGAATTAATAAACAAAGTAGCAACTTAGCTGCATAATTTGTAGCGATATTTAATATTCTTTTCGTGAAGTGTCGATTGGTATTATTAACTTCATGATTGTTATTAATGAATATTTTATATTCAACTATATTTAAAAAAAAAATTATGGAAATATAAAGAAAGTACTACTAGTAAAACTAGCTATTCTTAAGCAATATTAATAAAAAAAATTGGGGGAGGGAAAAATTTACGGTATGTCAGCAAATTTTTCTTTTGGCACACCCCCTTACAAAATTCCTCAGCATGCGGCTGCCACAAATATGAGCGGACTAAGGCGTCGGTTGCGACACGCACCGATGTCCATTCGAACCCGAAAGCGGGCATGGCAGATTCGGGTGCCAAATAAAAAATCTGCCAAACCAAAAACACACGTGTTTACCAACTTACAATTACTCCCCTACAAACCAAAAATAAACAGCTAATGACCTTAGTTTCCGGGCTCCATGAAAATTGAAAAAAAAAATATATATAAATTAGATCACATCGACAAAATTAGTTTTACCAAAATAGAATATTATTATTATTGTCATCGTCAAATAAAATAATATTTATAGTAAACGATGACTTGAAGTTTTCGCGTGGGCAGCTGCAGGGCGTGGGGTTGAAACCGGAATATGACTTTGCTGTCAGCGTATTATACCCTCTACACAAACAC
Source organism: Acyrthosiphon pisum (assembly GCF_005508785.2). NCBI lineage: Eukaryota > Metazoa > Arthropoda > Insecta > Hemiptera > Aphididae > Acyrthosiphon > Acyrthosiphon pisum. The sequence goes on from NC_042493.1 coordinate 44,659,249, forward strand.
TGATCTGTCGGGCTTTTAGTAGCCGAAGGGCTATAGATAGCTGACGATAAGACTAAAAAATAATACAATTCTGAGAATTTCTCTGAAGGTGAAACGTAGTCAATGCCATGTATTTAAACGTTACTGCGTTCCTGCAGCGTGAAATCATCCCCTAACTTTGGTTTTTTTTTTTTTAACTGTTTTTTTATTTCACGTTACCTATAGTGAATAACCAGCGAACGCTGTAATAGGTACCTAAAATATCACAGAATTCGATACGATCCTTTTTTCTCTATCTCAATCGGAGGAGAAGAAGATAATATTTTTGTGAAATCCACAAGGAATACGAAATAAATTACTTTATTTTTTAATTTCGATTATTTCTCTTATGTGTTTTTTTTATTACCCCAAGATATCATTGGACGCCCAATAATAACATAATAATCAGAGAACAGATTTTTAGATTTATAAATATTTATTGACTTATGCACCTTAACGGGGGTGAAAAACGCGAACGACTTAGTTGCGCCATCCGACTTATTTATAGTGCAGACTCAGTGGCGTAACTAGGAATTGGTCATGGGGAGCTCTAGGGTCCAGATAATTTTTAGAAAATAGAACTGCGGGAGGCAAAGCCCCCAACACCACCAAATTACCTTTTATTAAATAAATATACCATAATATGTATAAGACGATTTGACATTTTTGAGTTTTTAATTATTAAATAACAATATGTACAAAACACATTTAAAATATAGTTTCAGAGAAAAGTGGCTGTGACACCCGGACGGACAGACAGACGGACATAAAGAATCTATTAGGGTTCCGTTTTTTTTTGCTGCGGAACCCTAAAAATCGGGTAAGTGGATGTCTCATTACTGTACAGTAGGTTACAAGTGGATCAATGTACAATGTATTTATTAAACTTGATCCCAAAGATAATATAATATATCAATGTATAAGAAAAACGATTCTGAGTGTAGACGGTTTGTCAGTCTGGATATTTTATATTGTTATTATTTATTATAGTCTGTAAGTTGAATTGATATTAATATAACAATTTTTATACATTTCTATGGTGATAAACAAAGCGTCAGAAATTAAAATCCCCTTTTTAGCGGTTTTTCGTAATTTTTCGGTAATTTTTACCGTGGTATTAAATAACTATTGAGAAAATCAAAAAATGACCTCCCTAAAGTACCATTTTGATCCAATTAGCTATTCATTAGTAATTCCGATCTATTATAAAATTATGATTTTATCATTGCTTTTATTAATAGTACCTATAACAAAGTCAGGTACTTTGTAACCTGACTTTACCAAGTCGTTTTATTAAAAAAAAATACAAGTTGACTACGGAAATCAATAAATATAGTCAGTCGTTGTTAACTTTTATCGGTGCAGTTATTATTTATGTTAGGCTGAATATAAATTAGGGATAACAGCATCATTCCTAATTTGGAATAATAAAATCATAAAAATGAACAATAGTTCATTTAGCCAGAGCTCAAAAGGGAATCAGAGACAATACCTCTGTGCCGTGTGTGATAAACCATTCACCACAAGAAATATTCTAACAGTCCACCGGAGGACGCACACTGGAAAGAAACCGTTCCCGTGTTACCAAGTCGTTTTATTAAAAAAAAAATACAAGTTGACTATGGAAATCAATAAATATAGTCATTCCTTGTTAACTTTTATCGGTGCAGTTATTATTTATGTTGGGCTGAATATAAATTAGGGATAACAGCATCATTCCTAATTTGGAAAAACAAAATAATAAAAATGGTGGGTAAGTGGATGTCGCTCTGCTGTACAGTAGGTTACAAGTGGGTCACTGTATAATGGATAGTATTAAATTTGAATTCAATGATATAATATCACTGTATAAGAAAAACGATTCTGAGTGGAGACTGAATCTATAGGTATAAGATATATTATACACTTATCTATGGTATTAAAAAAAAAATTGACCAATAATAGGTATCTATAATGAATTCCAAATTAATCATATTATCACAATATCCATTAGGTACTTATAAGTTATAACGCGTTATACATCAACAACAAACCATGATACTATCATAGGCACATATAATAGTATACTTTAGAAGTTTCAAGTACCCATGAATAATATTATTATACTATCACAAAAAAATAACAAAAATAGTTATTCTAGGTTTTTTAATATATAATTTCGTCCACATTTGAACTTAAAATGACTATAAAAATAAACTTTGCATATGTATTTTTTAGATTTTTTGGTAACAGAATTTATAACTATTTACGTGGAATCTTGTTATCAATTTTCAATCTTTAGATATAAAAGTTGAACATATTATGAATTTTTAACTACAAAATAATTATTCAAATTTAAACTTGATAAATTTTGTAAAAATTCGATCTTTAAATGCTTATAAAAAAAAATTGTTCTTATGTATTTTTAATGTTCTTTAACTACTATTTTAACAATATATCAGGAGCCTTGTATTAAATTTTTACACTTTTTGACCCAACAGATAAAACTTTATTGATATTTATAGAAAAAAAAACTAAAAAAATTGAAAACTGACAATGTCCGTAAACAACTCAAAAAGAGTCAAATTATTTTCAAAATTTTATCGTGTATAGAAAATGCTAATATATAGTATATACATTCAGTGAAATTTTCAAGTATCTACAGTCATTCGGTTTTAATTACAACAAAATAAGAAAATCGTAATATGAGAAATCGAGTGAATATCAAATGTTGTAAAAATATGGATTTCTAACACTCATAAAAATTTAATTTGACTTGCTTGTAGACATTTTTTTTTGAAAAGGGTAGACAAACTTATGAGAAATCTTGTATTACATTTTCAAATTTTAGATTTAAAAAGAAAATTTTTCATGAATTTCTAACTCAAAATAATTTGCAAATTTTCGTCATTTTTACGTATTTTGTCAATATTTGAACTTTAGATGCTTATAAAGAAAAATTGTGACTATGGATTTTTAATTTTTTTCATCCACCTTTGAAACAATATAATAGGAACCTTCTATTAAATTTTCAAGCTTTTTTTAACCAACAAATAAAATTTTATTGATATTTATATAAAAAAAAAATAAAAAAATGGAAACTACAAATGTCTGTAAACAGCTCAAAATAAGTCAAAATAATTGGAAAATATTATGGTGTATAGAAAATGCTAATATAAACACCCAGTCAAAATTTTATGTACCTATGGTCATTTGTTTTAGAGTTGCACTAAAAACCAAAATCGATTTTCTCGAAAACAGATTTTGCGTAAAAATTCCCGTTTTTCCTTAATTTTTCTTTTGTTTTTCACGTCGCTTTTGACCCCCAAAGTACCAACTAGATTCACTTTCCTATCAGAAAAGATACTGTTGAAGAAAATCCAAGCACTTTTACCGTCCTAAAAGGTGATGACAGACACAAAAAAAAAATTAAAAAATTAAAAAAAAAACACACATCATTGTAAAATCAATACATTCATCGTTCCACTCATAATCTAAAATGAACAATAGTTCATTTAACCAGAGCTTAAAAGAGAGTCAGAGACAATTTTATTAATACAAAAATCGTTTAATCTCATCTAAGCAATCAAAAGTAATATCAAAATCAAAATATATATTTTTTAATGATATTCAAAGTTCATATCTAAATTGAAAGAAAAATTGAATCGATAAATTATAGCAAAATAAAAATTATCTTATAATTTTTTTTATAAGTATAAAAATGTATTTAAAATTATACAATATTATAATTATATAACGAATAGGCTTACAATATTTTTTATATAGGTAAGCCATGGAAACAAAAACATAAATAACTTATATTTTGTTTTCTTAGGTTTGTTGAAATACGAGGGGTTTCTCGTACATATAGTTAGAAATCAAAATCAAAATCATAAAAATGATAAACTGACACTTTAAATTGGAAAAAAAGAAAAATGATTATCAAAATCTAATTCAAAAATTGAAAATCATGATTCATTTAAATCGATATTTTTCAACAATATAAACATCATAAAATGACAAAACCAATATAGTATATCATTAAATTTGAATTAGAAAAAATAAATATCGATAAGAGAAATCGATATTAAAATCAAAAAATTTAATTTTTATTTCAAGCTCTGTAACTATATCTAGGTACCTATTTAGTTAATACCACCTTTATACTTATATGAACACTACACTTAATGTTGTACACTATTATAATACGGATAGTGCCTACTTATTGATGTACATAGGTATTATTTTATTAAAATGTATTAATATTTATTATATTCACTAATTTTATTGAAATCCTTCAAAATTTCAAGGACATGCAGCTTATGAATTTTGCTCATCAACTGTGTGTGTACAAAAATGTATTTACATAATAAATTGGATAGATTTATTATTGATAAATAATTTGAAGAGTTAAAAAAGGGCGTCACTTTATTGAAATATTATAATTTTAAATACAATAAATATTTTGTAATTTTTGCAATCACTGAAAAAAATTGAGTTAACTCTAATAGTATAAGCCACTGTGATGGGTTACAGAAAATGACTCAATTCGTCGTATGTGAATAATACCTAAATATACATCAATCATGATGTGTTTTACACTGATTATAAATAATATTTTTTTCTCACCCACCAATGAATGCGTATTATATTGTATGACTTACGCCTAGAACGTTTAATTAGTGTAAAATACAATAAAATTAATCGTTTTGTCTACTTTGAGTTTAAAGACGAAAAGTTGCATTAATTAACGTTTCGTGCGTGGGTAGATAACTACACATATATTATAATACCTAGCTATTAGTTATTATAGATCAGTAAATATAATACATAGTTTCATTGTGTACAACTGATTATTATATTATAATTATTTTGTGCTGTCTCAGATCATTTATTATTGTTGTGCAACTCGTGAAAATGCTACTCGAGGGCGCTCTTCGTTGAGGAAATACCATTATTATATTATATTTTGCTTTTTTCATCTAGTATTTTGTCTAGAAAATATATCGGGGTTCATTGATAATATTATATACATATAAGTATAAGACGGCGCACAATATATAGTGTGATTCATTTTTCCCTTTAAAATAATGATTTTATTCAAAATCTGATGTTTTAAATTTTTAAAATATACACTTAAAGACCATATTTTCAAAATCTTGAGATTTTTCTACCACCCAAAGGAGATAAAAAATTCCTGATTTAAAAATAATACCCACATTTTCTTAACTGTAAATAATTGAGAGGATATTTTTTTTGAAAATGCTGACATATTTTCAGAATCAAAATTCGAACCTAAACTTTTTGAGCTATTACACTTTCCATCATGGACCACCATCATGATGGGTTTGGAAGATATGGAGGGTATATTATTAACCTATTAAAATTGGTTATTACTAATTTGTAATAATAGTTCTAGGGTCATACACACTATAGATCCAATATTACAACTATTTTAAATTTTTGTAAAGGCTATTTTTAAGGACTACCATCCTAAGTATAAATATTTTAACACTGGAGAAACAACTGGATGGACGGATGGACATTTAGTAAATTAGGTTCAATACAATTTTCAAAAAAAATTATTCACTAAATAATTTACATTAAAAAAGATGGGTTCTCATTTGAAAAACAGATAAGTTTGTATAACCACAGGATAGGTACTCCGTAAGTAATAGGTACAAAAAATCTCAAGAATTTGAAAATATAGTATTTAAGTGTATTGAAAAAATTCCAAAGAGTAGATTTTGAATAGCTGCATTATTGCGAAGAAAAAAGGGGGTTAGTGCGTGCTTGGTGAATCACTCTGTATATCATGAATAATATCATTCGTGTTTGTCTTGTTTATCATTAGCAAATAAGCACACGGTATTATTAGATATCATTCCGTTTTCGACGGTCTTCATGTCCACACGACATATCCACGACCCCCATCGATACCCTTTCGCACATGACATATAATAATATTGTGTATCATGTTATTCAAATACTGCTTATATATATATTTTTATGAACTCTCAAGTTACCCACCGTATAATTAAAACTATTTATTAATTTTTAATATCAGCCTGCATATTTCAAGTATCCTGTATATTATAATATGGCAGTATATAGGTACCTACCTACCTATAATATATAATCTATAGAGTATAGGTATATATAAATCGTGACCTGAGGGTCATATATTATATATAACACAACACTTGTCTAGTTTCTCATTAAGTACAACGGACTATTGACCAACAATAGGGTTATACGTATATAGGCGTGGGTTGAATAATATTTAATGTAGGCATAATATATAGGTACCTATATTATATATTCCTATATCTACATTATATATATATGCGCATTCTCTATGTATGTATACCTATAGGTAGTAATTATTATTGTTATTATTAATTGTTATTATGAACGGAAATATAATGTATCTATATTTAATATGTACCTATTATACAAGGTGATATTATAAATATCTATGTTAGGTAGACTCGTTATTTCGAAAAGTTTTAACTTAAGTTTTTAGTGATTTAATAACATAACATAATATGTTGTTGTTGGAAGACAACATTTAAATAAATTATATCCTTTACAATTTATTTTTTATAGTAGTACCTACCTGTTCTATAAGTTTTTACTATATTGGATGACGACGTATATTTTTAATTTCAAATTATATTGAATATAAGAATCGAATTTTGTACGAGAAGTTATAATAAGGTGACACGTATTTTAAGTTAACATGATGCCATGTACTGCTCTCTACTCTACTATCATTTAAACTTTAAATATATTATTATATTAGTTAGGTATATCTAAAAGGAGGGTGGATGTTTATGTATTTCTATACATTATTATAACAGTGAAACTTGCGGAGTAGGATAGAAAATTATTTTGTAACTTTTAGAATACAAATGTAACATTTTTGTGTTGTACATCATATTAATTGTATACTTTCAACAATTTTCCTTTCAAATTATATTTTTGTTATCTTATAATGTATACTTCGAGAAATGTTGATTGTTGATATAGGCAAAAATGACGTTTTCAAATTAAGTCAACATTAAAATGAGAAAATATTTATTTTGTGCAATTATTTCCGATGAAAAGTACCGGCATGAAATATTTTCAAAAATGTTAGATAATATGTTTATACTTCTGGATAACTTAAAACTTTATATAAATTCCTAAACTTAATTCTTATGATGGTATACCTTCCTACCTATTTTTATTTAAACCATTTATACTTGGGTATATCGCAGCTATTTTAGGACAGAAATGTTTTATATTTATTTCATATTTTCAACAGTTTTAATTCATATTATTTGATACTTTGTTTATTAATACATATTATATTGATATTTTATAAGAATATAACTATTGGTACATTTTATAGGGCATATTGTAAAGCATATTTTAAGATTTTATAGGGCATAGGTATATAAAATATTTTTAGTGCATTTAAGTCTGGCTTTTAGTCTTAACTAATAACTATAGTTTGAAATTCGATTTGTATGTATATCGCAATACTATTAAAATATTATTCTTCAGAATATTAAATTTTAAATAAGTAAAACAATGTTTTCAAAAAATTAAATTTTTTACGAAACAACTATGTAGGTATAGTATATATAATAAAATATAGTACCTATTCAGAGTGTACCTAACAGATAGAACTGACTTTTGGAATAATTTTTGTTCCAATCAATATTTAAATTTTTTTTTTATGTATAATTTATAGCCACTTACGTTACATGTGTAATAAAAAAAAATATTTTTATTTTTTAATAACGAAAATGAAAAATTTTAAATTTGATTTAAATTTTTTTGAATAAATTCAAAATAGCCAATTTGTGAATCTGATTGTAAGAACAATTTGGATGGTAAAAACATTTATCTAAAAAGTAGTTTATTTTTTAGAATTTTTTAAATATCAATATTTTTTTGATTAAATTATTTTGGAACGCTATAACTTTTTTAAAAATATTATTTTTGGAAATTTGCTAACATGGGTATATTTCTAAATCTATTTACCAATCCTATAATTTTTTTAATTTTTGTCATACGTTTAAGTAGCATAATTTTTTTTTTTTGGTTAGTTCTTTCTGTTACACTCTGTATACTATATTATATCCATATGGTATTTAAATGGATCACCTTGTATAGTCGTCTATACCTATGTGAAATAATAAAAATAATACAATTAAAATACATTAGTGAACTAAATAGGAACCTATAAATAGGTGGGTAGGTATATTTCACACAATGTACCTACCTAACACACTAAGTACTGTACTCGACACAATCACTACACGACTGTTCGCTGTAGATTACACAACCAAACGCATTAAAAAAATAGTCTACACGCATTCATAGTATGTTGACGGCAGCGCTTTCTGATAATATAAACAATCGTTAAAAACAAATCGAACGATTTCGATTTTCGGGTAAACACACACTAAACATAATATAAATACATGAATAAACAGATTTAATTTAAGTATACAAACACCCGTGAAGCAAAACACACAATAATATTAAACGCAGCTTTGTAATGAATACAAAGCGATTTTTGTTGTATTGAAAATAAATGATTAAAATTCACATAAGCTTATGTACAATAAGTTATTATTTCGATGACACAGAATTGAATAAGTTGGAATGAAATATGAAAAAGTAGATTAACTAACAGCATACAAATAATTAGCAGACAAATTAATAGATTAATATGGGTAATAGGTCAGCATCTTTTTAGCCATCGGTTGGGGCAGAGACATTTTTTTCGCGTATCACTCATATGTAATAATTATGGATCGACATGTACCACAATAGTTACCAAAAATATAAAACCATTCAAAATTTCAATACATATTTAGCAATAATAATTTAGGTACATTTAAAAGTATATTTAGTTTCTATTTACTCAAAACATAACTTAATATATGTTTCGAATGTCTATACAATTTTCGTACTACTTAAAACTACACGGCCTTCCGCGTACCACCATGTAGCCTATACGTACCACCTAGTGACCAGTGGTAGATTACGCGTACCACAGTTTGTGAACCGATAGATTAGGGTTTTCTGGGGACATTGCGAGAGACGTAGGCACAAATCACTCAAAAATATTATGGGGGAATAAGCACCCAAGAAATTTTAGAGGACGCGAAGCTGTAAGGGGATTTGTCCCACACATTTTTTATAATATATACTGAGACTCCTCCTTATATCCGTTACATTTGGTATATTTATTCGTAAAATGAAATAAATTAAAGATTTAATCAACATTGTATGGGGCTTTGAATTTGTAGGAAAATCCATTTTTTAGCTTATTGTAAAACATAACTCTCTTAACATATTAGGTATGTAACTTTATTAAAGTTTAAATAAGGTGCAATTGTACAAACAAATTCAATTTTTCAATCTTTTTTTGCATTATAAAAATATTATTTTAATTTTAGGTCTTTTTTTACCATATATTAGTACATTACCTATTATTATTTATTATTTTTTCAATATTTTTACAAATCCCATTTATTAAAATCTTTTATGAATTATTTTTAAATTTTTGTCTTATACATTTTCGTAAATTGTTAAAAATAATTAAAAATATATATTTTTAACACTTTTCTTAAGTTTGTTCTTAATACAGCTTGAAAGATTCGTATATCTTTTATATTTTGAATTTATTTTTCAGGATATATGTATAGTACAGTTTAAAGTGAATTTATTGAGATTTTAAATGCTTTTCACTGCATTAAATTCACACTCATAATTATTAAAATGTAATACTAGAAATATGTAATTAAAGTGGACACTTATGAAGGACAACCTATATCTCTACCTATCTCCCATATCTCATTTTTAGTGGATAATTGATTTGTCCGATAGTATAGTTAAAGATTTTTAATTATTATTTAAGATTATCACGAAATTCGGGGTGATAGCATTTAAATTCATGGTTTTAAGCACCCTTAGTATCCCTGTGATTTACATCAATGACGAGACAAAAGAATTTAAATTAGTGAATTTTTGTGATTTTTAACAAATTGGCGAAGTTAAAAGAGCAGTGTGAATTTTTGTTGCTTGAGGATTTAATAGATCGCCCTACGATAGGCCGGTGGCAGTGTGAATACGCACGTCGTTCAAGTGACCTATATAATTATTTTAAGACGCACTGCACCGACCCAGAAACCCGATAATTTAATAAATAAACGTGTATAGTGTAACGGATAGTGACTTCCGGATTAATTAATAAAATCGATTTTTATTTAAAACAAATGTAGTTAGTAGTTACATACATCCCACAGTGATCTATACATGGCTGTCCAGTGTACACAGTTATTTGGATATTGCCATAGTGTTCTGGAACTAAAACTATATATACCTACCAGTCTTGTAAAAAATAATTTTTACAGATACAAATATACATTCTGAAAGTATTTGGAGAAAAGTGTTTAAGAACAAATACAAATACTTCATACCTGCCATGTATTTAAAATTTAAATACTTTTGAAATATTTTTTTTCATTTTGTAATTTTTTCATTTAGTCAGTTTGCAAAATTAATTTTGTAATTACTAATTTAAAAATTAAAATAGTGTATTGTTACATTCAACTAGGTATTATTGGAACTTTTTGTACCTCCTTCTTAAATTTATACTGAAAAATGAAAAAAAAAATAAAACTTGTTTTATAATAATTTTGAAATACTTTATTATTAGACAATTAAATAGTTGTTAATAAAATCAGAAATGAATTTAATTATTTTACAATGTAATAACTATAATAATAAAATAATATGATAGTTATCAAAAAAAAAAAATCATCTAAAACTTGACGACTGACGAATAATTGTTTTGAATTTTTAAAGTATTTACATAAAAGTATTTGAAATTCAAATACAAATACGTCCAATAATGTATTTAAAATACTTTCCAAATACTTTTTCAAAAAGTATAAGTATTTAAATACTTTACAAAATTGCTTAATTGGTATCTGTGTTCAATGTCTCGTCTATTAACAGTGCAGCGGACAATGGTAGACATAACTCGCTTCGGTCAGAGTATAAAATGTTGACAATTTATTATTAATTGGTTTCGAAATATTTGATGAATTATTATTGTATTACATTAATGGCTTTATTTAATACTAATATTATGGGTATTATATTGTCTACCTACGTCCTTTAATAAATACCTAATACAAAGATTATTAAATATAATGTATTAAAAAATATTATGTAATGAAATATGTTTTAAAAATCTAAGCTATTGTGTACATTACAACTCTAAGGAAATGATTTATTTAAAATAGACATAAATATATATAGATATTACGATAGACTAAAAAATGACTAGAGAGACTTATTTAGGGAGGATTCACCCTTTTCTAGGGGTTCCGTTTGCAGGAATAATTAATTAGATTATATGCAGAACAAAGAATGGCATTTATTGTTTATTTAGATTTAGTAATAGTGTAATACACGAATTAAATAAGTTAAGTAATAGGTAATTTTCATTATATATTATTAATAGCTGATCCCGTGCACTTCGTTACCCGTTAAATGTACAAACTGTATATGACTCAAACTTTGTTCAATGCGTTATTTAATATTCGGTGTGTGATTTTCCAGATTTATCTTAACTTTTCTGATGCCCAGGATAAAAATTCTGATTCACAGGCTGAATCACAGCAGTACATTATCAGGTAGGCAATCTGTAAATATGTAAAAATTAAAAATTAGTATTATTAAATAATTTGGTATATTATATAATATGTGTATGTAGTTACATAATATGTTATTTTTTTGATTCCAACAATATAAATATATCAATCAATAATAAGTAATAACAACAATAATATAATATCTTATGCATAAAATTCTCGTGTCATATTAATCAATTAATACGTCTGCAAAGGTCTCTCTATGTACCTAAGATATACAGAGTGATTCACTAAGCAAACTCATCCCCTTTTTTACTTTAGGAATAAATTTTTTCATTAATTACTCGTTGGAATTTTGATTTAGATACATTATCTGCTCAACAATTCATCATAGTAACAAAATGTTGGATCACATTTGGAAAAAAAAAGTTTATATATAGCCACAGGACTCAATCATTAAATGGTACCTATATAAAAATCGAAGAAATGGAAAATAATATGTATTATAATATCAAACGAAACAATGGGGTGAGCACTGAGCTGGCTCACCCATACGGCCATAAGATTATGTACGCATTACTCATTGACATGTAGTTAATAATAATTGAATTTTCATTACTCCTCGTTGAATTGTTTTTCATATTTGTACGACTTCGCGTATGAAATTCATTTTTACAATCAACTATTTAAATCTATTATTGTATACCTAATACAAAGAACGAGGGGTGTAGCGAAATAAAATATAAATAAATAGAAACGGTTCGCGTTTAATACGGTCTCTGAATAATATAATAGCTGTAAATATTGTTTATGCGAAAAAATAAAAAAATATCGATGAAGGGTATTATAGTAAAGGTTTTGTGTACGAAATTTCTCGTCGAAACGTCACCGAGCTTATCGGAAATTCGAGCCGCGCGTGCGGGAAATCGTTGAAACGTATAACACAATATATTATATTATTATTGTCATTATTACCTATACCTATTATACACCTAGGTACTGTTGTATACTCATATTTATATGTAGTTGGTCGTCGAGGTGGCACACAATCCTCGGGGATCCATCACGCACGCTGCCGGACAAAGGCCTCATAATATTATATAACGGCCCTGGTGCAGTATCGAGGGTATTCGTGGTACGCTCGACTTCAGCGTATATGTATACGGTTATTCGTATATTTATATGCTTACCTATATTGCATGAATTATTATACCTATTATTTGTATTTGGACTTCATCGTGGCCAGTGAAAAGCCGGTATACGAACGTTTCACATATTATTAGTTTTTTAGACACCATAAATCAAATATTAATAAAAGGAGCCAAGTTAAATTTAAAAAAAATATAATATCAACATATAAAAATAATAATATAATATTAATTATAAGATTTTTTTTATCCTATTAAGATATATTTTTAATTTAACTGGGCTTTTTTTTTTTATTATTTTTTTATTTTTTATAGATAATTTTTTTATTTAGCTTTTTTTTAACCTTTTAAGTTGTTTAACCTATTAAGATATTTTTTAAATTTAATTAGGCTTTTTTATTATTATTTCAGTGACATTTTTATGTATCTACGGTAATATGTTTTAGAGTTACACCATAAACCAAAATCTGTTAGAAATTCATTAACATTTTTCGTTCCAAAGCGAACATCAGAAATTTTAACAAAATACTCCTAACTAATTTTCTACCTCAAACAAAAAAAAAAATAAGTTAACCGGAAAGTAATATTTTATGAACGTTTGGATTTTACATTTTTACGATATTGGATTTTCACCGGTAAATTATCGAATTTCTATATAATATCAATTTTTGATGTTTTGTTGTAACTCAACAACGAATAACCGTAGTAGGTGCTTGAAATTTTTATCAAATGCTTATATTAGCATTTTCTATACATGGTAAAATGTTCAAACTTTTTTTTACTCTTATTGAGCTATTTATGGGTATGAGTAATTTTTAACATTTTGTAAATTATTTTTTAGTTAGAAATGTATAAAATTTTTCTTTTCATGGCTTACACAAGAAATCTTCATGGAAGATTCCCCACAAATTATTTGTTTGACAAAAAAAAAAGTTACCCATAAGATATTTTTTATTTTTATGAATTTATTTGTATTTATTAAGTTTGATTATTTGTACAAGGATTATTTATAGGATGGCACAACGTCTCCACTCAAAATCATTTTTAGTATGCAATATGGTTTATCATTGAATTCATATATAACCAGGGATCGAAACCATTTCAAATTTTAACGGTTACGGTTTCGGTTTTTTAAAACGGGTTTCTACATTTTATGGTTTTAGTCTATGTTCAAAGATCGGTTTTTCAAATTTTTTGGTTTTGGTTTTGGTTTCAAAAAAGGTTTTTCAAATTTATCGGTATCAAGAACAGTTTTTGAAAATTTTTGGTTTTGGTTTTTGATAATTTTTTTCCTAGGGCTGAAAGCTCTAAAATATGTCCGATTTGTATAACTTGTGTAGGTACATACAATATAGAAAATTTACGTTCAGCAGAACTCATTTTTTGTTGTTAACCTACTTTGTTATGTTGTACCTACTTTTGCATACAAAATATGGTTGAGATCATTATTCGATTATATTAATATTTAGTTGTAATTTACAATGACATCACACTATATTACAGTATAATAAAACTCTAGTTATGTGATTAATTCTTATGATATTTTAACAAAATATTAATTTAAATAGATACTAAAAAAAGAGTATTGGGCTATTGAAAATTTGATTATTTAAAAGTTTTACTGTTAAGATTCAAATCTATGTTATAAGATTTGGTACACACATTTGTAATTCAGGGGATTCCAAGGAAAATGACATAAGCAATTGATGACTGCGGGACGGACGCAGAACAGTCGAATACGAAACAATTTTATTTTAATAACATTAATAATAATATACACAAATACATCAAATAACAACAATACAGACGTGCATATATAGGGGCGAAAAAATAACAATAATTGTGATATTTGAATTTGAATTTTAAATCAATGAATATATAGTAATGGTACTATAAAATATAAATAGAATAATATTCGTATTACATATTAATATTTCGTAATAATCATATAAATTTGAACTCCGAACGCTTATTAAAATAAATTATGAAGTTTTTGATAATTTTTAGTTGCTGTAAGAACTAAGAATAACTTTTGAGGAGTTTTGTATTATATTTTTAAGTGTAAAATATGTAATTAAAGAGATAATTCTTAAAGTAGGTACCAGAGGTACCTATTACTTATTATGTTCAGTAAATGAGCCTAACTAATAGCTACCCATGGAGAATAAAGAAAAATAATTGTTAAAAATGCATAAAACCATACAAATCGTATTATTCGTGTTAAAAAATCGTCTATCAATTCAAGTAACAAACCTGTAAGATAAAAGATGATCTATGATATGCAAATGCACTAAATTGTAGCTAGTTCCAGTTTGGTACCTGAAACATACTTTGAAGTTAATTATCGATGAATTTTTTTCAACTATAGAATATATTATGTCTTAAGTAAAAAAAAACATTCATCTTGTAAAATCAATACATCTATCGCTTAGAATCTAAAATATAAAATATGTCGTCCTACAATACTGCTGAATTATTATTAGCAAAAAAAATATTGCTTATTTCAATCGAAGTTATATTATATAAGAAGCGTATACACATATTATACGTTATATTATACACATATATAATTTATCAGTATTCAGTATTTTAGACACAACACACTTTCGGGGTACCTATACGTTGTCAAATGTATAAAAATATCTTGATTGTTTACTATACAATAAGAAGACGTGGTAGAAATGTGAAATCAGTGCCATTCATTTTTCAAAATATTTTCATATATTGAGAACTTAGATGTGAACCGCAAATAATAACTCTCCATTGTGTGGATCATAATATTATATTGGCCCTTTTATACAACGTTCGAAAAAAACTTAAGTGTGTGTAACATACTTAAGTATGTTCGGAACTTCGGAAGACCATATATTATTGTAGCCTTTCATTCACGACGTTTAGTTTTGGTTTCCACAGACACAATTTGGCAATTTGTGGAATAATATTGTGGCCCTCTAATATTATTATCTTGAAGACCAATATAGGTATATACCAGGTTATACCTACATCAATAAATACATACTGGAACGTGGCCAGATGATGACTACTTAAATATAATATATCCATCGAAAGTCGTGTGACTTTTTTTCCATATTTTTATTTAGTTTAATTTCAAGGTTGTAGACGAATATATTATGTATTTTACTTAGTACTTCCCAGATGAGGACTTGATTTTTGGGGATCTAAGTCCTTCCCTCATTTTTTCCAATGCATATGATGCATGACAAGTTAATTTATTATTACTTCTATATTTATTTAATCATATTTCATAACGAAACAAACACTGTCTTGAACCGAGCAGAGTGAAACTACCGAACCAGCCACCAGGTATCCGTATCCAACCTAAACCAGTAGCCAGTTGCCAGTAGCTAAATAGGTTACGCTAAAATAAGATTTATGTCCAACTTATCCGTTATTTGTTTACATTATTTTAACGTAATATTATTTTGTAGAAAAAAAACCACCATTTATTTAATTTTTTTAATCTAGATGGACCTATAAATGTATAAATAAACAAATTTGACTTTATTTCAATGACGCGTTGAGATAAACACATAACACAACAGTCAATTATTTTATTTATTTTTCTTGCATACGAACATACACTTAGCTGGTACAGTTAATTAAAACAAGCCTTTTTAATATTTCCGATGGTTATCACTGTTTGTTATTTTTTTTAATGATCTCATACATAGAAAAATTATGTAAATTATGTTTGGTTCGCTATCGGCTAATCTTGTACTGTGTTAACGGATATGTAGTACCTACCTATCGAATTCAGTAATCAGTATTCAGTTTATACAGTGTAAATTATTTTTGGAAACAGTTACCTAAGATTGATAGAAAATAATTACTGTATTACTATCGCAATACCAAGTACCGAGTAAATAATTAAAAAATAATAGTACCTACACGTACTTATTATATTTTATCGGACATGAACCTGTATGGTTTTCTACGTACACGATAAAATAATTAATAATTATATCAAACAAAATAATTTAAATATTATAGTTAATAGTTACCTAATAGGTATAGTAATATTGCGTTAGACCAGAGTGTTTTGAATGTTATAAAAAGTTGAAAAAATCTAAAAAATTAAAAATAATAACCCGTACCTTAATAGGACAGGTATGTACTCAATACTCATTGGCCATTACCTTGAAATTTGGTGCGTTTTATGGGTGTGAAGTGCCAATGTGCCAACATTTCAACGACGACCAATTATTATTAATTATAAATAAATAAAAATTATATCGACAATAATATATTATATTATAACCCATTCAATAATGGCGAGTTTAGAAAAATCGTAAACAGGTGGTAGGGGGAGAGCGAAAAAAAATTTAAACAGTTATGCATAATTTAAATTTATTCATACAATAGTAAATAACTCATTGGCTTTTGCCAAAATTTGTCCATCAGAATATAATATTATTGAATGAATAATAATAATATATTGAATGATAATGTTTTGAAAAATTATCAAAAACCGCTATTAACCCATTTACTATTTAGTATCTACCTACTAACTCTTAGCAAACTTATACATAAGAATGTTCTTTAACCTTTATTTTTAAATATAATATCAAGATGTTCAGGAGAATCTTGAATACAGTTATAGTGACTTCCTCGATGATTCGTATCATACTTCGTACAGGTTGAATAGGTACCATATAATTTTACCAACGCCGAATTCAAACAGCTGTGACTAAGTTTAAACAGTGAATATATTATAAACTACAAGAGGATGTTATATTGAAATGTATTCTATAAGCTAAAAATACCTTTTAAATTGTCGAGCACCGTTTTTCAACTAAAATAATAATAATTTTAGTTTAGCCCTAATTTTATATTAATTTAATACTCGTATAAACTAGATTTTCACCAGTCAAATCGGTAATTGAACAGACAGGTGACAGCGTAAATAAACTGTGTAATTCAGTCAAAATAGTTTACCTACTGGTCTTACGTCAGTATTGACTTAAAATTTAATAACAAATAACAATGATATAAATATATAATATTATGACAAATATTAGTTTATATAATAAAAAATATAAAAATCCAACATTAATCAATTAATATAATCAAAGTTCGTCAAGCTCCACTCTGCACGGTTATGCAGTAGTGTAGTGATAACTAGTTGAGGTGTTGGAACTTAATTTATAATAAATATTATATATATATATGATTATAAAATGTTTGAATCGTTTAGGAATATCACTTAGGTAAACATTTATTGCCCGCCTATTGGAAGGCAACTAGTAATAGAGTCTTTTCGTTTAAGCCGTACACGATAACGTTTAGAGTAGATAAGTCGAGAGGTAAATCGTATCAGTGACGTATTTACGAGGGGACCAAGGGGTTTAACCCCCAGCACATTGGCCCAAAACGATATTAAATAAACTTTTTTATGGGATTATAAAAAATGACAATAATTATTGTTACCCATAGCTACTGACTCATACTATGGAGGTATATTCATAAAAAAATCGTCGAACTTTCTGACTCCGGAACTCAAATAGTATGCGCCTGTTTAACCCGGGCTCGGAATTGTTGAATGGGACAATGATAAAATATTTGCCAAGAGCACGTGATGTTCAAGTGCGTCACTATAATATAAGAATATATAGTGAGGTGGTATCTTAATAGATATAATGGATATGTCAAATTTACAACAACGACATAGATAGATGTATATTATCCGCAAACAACCACCGAGTACCGACATTAATATGTACACACATAATAAATATATATATATTATTGTATTTGTGAAAAATATGATCAACTACCAAAAATAATAATATTGTGTTTTCGTATACTTCTAATAAAAATAACATTTTCGATATAAAACCAGTGACTGCGGCGTGGAATAATATGTGACCAACGATCCGCAATAATAACGACGACGACGACGACGATGCAGAAATTCGGAGTAATAATGATGATAATAATAACAATATTGTTGTTGTTGTTGTTGTTGTTGTTGTTGACGTTGGTGCAAAACGGCGAGAGCTCACGTTTTCTGGATGATGGCTTAAATGGGGGGGGGGGGGGGCAGTGCCATCGGCAAACGTATTATTGCGTAAGACATATCTTGGCCGGAAGTCTCGGAGACGACTAGAAATAGTATATCAACCCTCTGGTGTTATATACCTACATAATAATAGTATTATTATACTCCGACAGGGACATAATATACGAGAGTGCAATTACACAATAATAATAATAATAATAATAATAAATTGTTTTCCTAGAAAACGGATTATTTCTAGCGCACATGCAGGTACTTATATATATATATTATATTGACTTTCGGCAAACACGTTGGTATTACGAAACAAGGCTAACCCATCCAATTTTGACAATAATAATAATAATAATAATAATAATAATAATAAACCACTGGAGTGTGTGTCGTATATCGTAGGACAATAATATTATATACCTAGTTATGTTTTTGAAATTGTATTTAAATACAAATATAAATACATCCATACAAAAAGATACATAAAATACATTTCAAATACTTTTAAGGAATAGTATTTAATAACAATAAATAAATATTTGGCAAGTATTTTAATACTTTTTTTAATTTTACATATTTGATTGTACAAGTAAGTAAAAACATTTATTTCGTAATTAGTAATTTGTAATTTGAAGTAATAATGTCACATTTAATTATAATATTATAACTATGTAATACCTACCCAATTTTATACTAAAAAATGTAATGTACTTAATACAAATTTGTTATACTTAAATTCTAAAATAAATAAATGTTTATTAATGAAATAAAAAAAAAATATTAATTTAAAAATAAATGTTTAATAATTTGATCTTAATTATAAATAAAATAATATGATGATTATCAAAAATCAATCTGAAATGTTTATATAAAAGTTTTTATTTTCAAATACGAATACATCCAACACTGCAGTATACAATAAACATCTTTCTAAATTCCTACTCAATTTTAAAAGTACCTATTTTAATTGTATTTTAACTACTATAAAAGTAATTACATTTTAAACACATTTACTCAAAAACTTTACAACTGCAAACCTGTACCATAGGTACACACGTCATAATGGCGTGGTCAGGGATGGTTATATGGTGAGTGGCAGTGGTGGATTAAAGACTGAACTCTGAAGGAAGGCTTTCTTAAAAAAAAAACATACCACCTCAAAAAAAACTTAATTGAAAAATTAGGTAGGTAGATACACAAATGTTTTAAACATTTCATACATAGTAATATATTTGCAATTTGCATCCTTACATCTTCGGTGAGTGGTTAAAAGGAGTCAAGTTAAATGTTGAGATTTGGAATTCTTTAAGATTAATTATAATAAATAAGCTATATTTTTTGGTAAAAATGGATTAAGTCAAATACTTTTACTCTTCAAGATATAACACTTAGTATTTAGGATTTAACTCATTTTAATATGATTTGTGGTTTATTTGACTTAAGTAGTAGGTAATAGAGGTATTTTATCAATACTATATTTTAATATCATAAAAAGTTAAGTTGACTGTTAATCATGATAAAACTGATATATTATGGACTATGGTCAATAAGGTTAGAGTTGGAGTTAATGTTTGATTTTCATTATTACAATGATATATTGATATATGATAAATGTATTGTACCACGTTCGATGTTTTCACTTTCATTTATCAACCTGAATCAATTATTATCTTTTTTTTAATTTTGTATAATACAATTTACATCATTTACATTTAAGTTTAAAATGATTTTCATATTTTAATTATTATCTATATTGATTTTTTCCTTAAATTTTTAAAGAAAAATGTATTAAAGGAGATTTTACTTGTGATTTTGTTATTTTATTTGAAAAAATAGTCTTCATTAACCTAAATTTTCATGAAAATATCCTCTAAACACATATAAATATTATATAGGTAGTTCTAATGATATTTAAAAACAATTATATTATTTATTAATTATTATGCCCAATAATAACGTACTATACAAAATATTAAAAATAAAATGAGGATTTAATTGTTTTACTTTACAAAATTCGATTTCTCGATAAATCAACTATAAGACAAATACATGGCAGTATGGCACTGTGTAATATTAAATGTATATATGGCATAACATTTTTGGGGAAGCAGAAATAGAACAGACATTAATACATTGCAATTACCCAAAAAGTTATTGTAAAAGTAGCGTATTCCCTACCGTTAAAATACCCATCAGAGAAATGTTTATATTCAATCATACAAATATATTACCTGTTCATAAATTATACATTAGACAAATTTTATTAAAATCACACACTAAATAAATGATGCTTTATAAATAATGGATAGAAGAACAAGAAATTATATTAAACCGTCATATTATTAACAAGTTCAGGATAAAGTCCCCCAATTATGGGGAAAACTATGTTCGAAAATTTAAATAACGAATTAAGTAAAGGGTCTAGTACAAAGTTTACGTGAAAATAATTAATGCAATAAATTAATTAGTTAACGAACTTGATGAGAATGGGTGTATTAGTAAAATTATAAAAAGTCAATATGTTTAAATATAACTATAATATCTTATCCATAATATGTAACGCTGATGTTAATTTTGTTACTTAAGTATCTCTCTTCTATGTTAAATTTAATTAATTAAGTCGTATTTTTAATTGTATAAGTATTTTACTATAAAGCGAATTATATTATTATATTATGAATATCCATGAACTTCGTATACTAGATGGCAGATGCCTGATACGATATAATTACATATTATTGGCTCAGTTGGTATACGTATATAAGCTTTTATTAATACCATTTACTGTAATTCAGTAATTGTAATTGATTTGGGTGAAATGAATAAAATTATCCCATATCTAAGTCATAAATATTATAATTTATAATAATACAAATATTATTATAAGATTACGTTTTTAAGTTAATAGACAATAATAGGTAGACATAATTTTTTAAAATAGAAGGAATTACCTATTAAGTCATACCGTAGAATTATTGACCTGGTGGTTAAGTCACTAAAATCAAATAAAGAAATATTTTTGACGGTTTATATTACCTATTGAAATAGTTTATACCGCAGTATACTCTAAAACCATAAATCATAAAAAATCATAATAATATTAAAATCTCTAATTACAAATTACAATACATTTTCTAATATTTCGTCGACCCTACTGTAAACCTTGATTTTATGATTTAACCTATTTTGTATACTCACCGAAGATATATTATAAGATAATTAATGTATAGATTGAAATAATGTGATAATATTCAAATGGTTTCCAAAAATATGTGTTGATATCAATTAAATTATGATGTATTGGGCTTCATGTTAGGGGGAGACCCCGGCCACGGGTTCAAGTACAAAGTACAATGGTGCAATCAGAATTGATTGGTCGGACTTAGTTCCAAGGTTATACCTTTTTGAAGTTTACAATTTTGAGTATTTTACGTCTACGCAGATTATTCCACGAATCTACTTGAAAAATTAGGTAGGTACATTCTAAATAAACTTTATTAAATAGTATGTAATTATTTATTTTAATGTATGCAATGTACGTACTTATATATTATATAGATTACAGATCACGATGGTTTGACTGATAGATTTTTATGATATAAGCCAACAATTTTTTTTTGGTGGTGGTGGCCGTTTTTGGGGGAGGCGTCCCCCCACACACACACATACACAAACATGACCAAATTACGCCACTGCCTATGTAGAATGGCGTGTGAATACTGAATTGGTCATTTGGTGTCTTAATCACAAATGGGTATAGATCTTAAAATTAGTTTCAACATTTTTTTAAAATTTTTAACCAGAAAACATTCTCAAAATTATAGATTAAAACATGCTTTCTGTTCCAAAAGTTATACCTAATAACAGACACAAAAACAAATAAATAAATAAAATAACTTAAAATTAGTTTAAGTATTTTGAAAATGTCATATTGTATAGAAAATTGGAAAATGATAATTAGAAACAGATATAGTGAATGTTTCAATTTTCTACGATTAATATATTTTAATTACAGCAAAATAATAATAATCGTTTGAGGAGAATTTTATTTTTCTACGTGTGAACATCCATTGAAAACTTCAAACATTCATACAAAACTTTTTGGATCGCACTGGGGTAATTATACAAATATGAAATAATATGATCGAGGCTAGGCTACACATCGACCTAGAAGATATTTTTTTTTTTATGTTTAATGAATGGTATTAAATAAATTATTTTAAAATATTTTTTTGTTGATTACAACATGTATGTAGTAGGTTTCCAGTACTTTCGACAAATATAAGTGTTTGATTACTAATTAGAATTCAACGATAAACGTTTCTGATCTGAAAAAATTGCGGAGTGTCTATTTCCCAAGGACATATATTATTATAAAATTATGAATAATCTCGTTTGTATTAAACTTATTGTCTAAGTCCTACTACAACGCAATGGTGTAAATATATATTTGCGGGCAAATAGCTTATAATAAGTTTAAATAATATTTAGAATACTTCATTGCTTGTAGACTTAAATAGGTATTATACGGGAAATAAAAAGTTTCCATTTGAATAAAAGTGCCTAGTTGATACCACTCTGCTGTACAGTATAGGCGTCGAGTGTACTTACCTATTACCTCGTCGTCGAGTAAGTCTCTGTAATGGTTGAATTAGATTTGAATTCAATGGTAAATCATAGCATAGGTATGATTTATGAAATACGATTCTGACAGGAGAGGTCTGTCTACCTTATACAGCTAAGTATAAAAATCGTTAGTTTTGTTAAGAATACCAAACTTTATAAACTGTATTTATAAAATGTATTGATTATTAAATAGATTGTCTAGCGTAATACAGCAATATTAAATATATATTATATTATATTATATTATATTATATTATTAAAATTGAAAATCGTATGCATTTTTAAATACAATATAATTTTTAAATTTGTATTAATATGCGCTTGCGAGCGGTTTATTTTAAGTTCCCCATTTGGGGCTGGTCATAACTTTGCCCCCTTTATTAAAAACTAAAATGACGCCACTGGTATAAGTTTAATTTTATAATCATGGCCCGATGGATTGGCGAGTCAAGATACAAGACAATTTACTATTGATAATAAATATCAATTATCATTATTACCGTGACACGTGGGATGGGGTGGACAATCATATTGGGCGGAATTTGGAAATTTCTCAGCAGTACTGAATTATTGTAAATGTGTTTAATTTCCCTCTTTCATTGGCTGATCCATCGAGTCTCGTTTATATATCTACAGACTACAATTTTATAATAAATTGGATATTAATAAGAAATTAAGAGAAATTACAGCTGTGAAATAAACAATGCTTTCGAGTGTTAGATGTGCAGTAACAGAACCGCGGTACGAAACGTTTCTATTATACCGTATTGTTAGTTGAATTATTATCTACCGGAGTAATTTAGTTATTTATAGTTAGTATATTATTTTTTAAAATGACGTGCAGCATAAGGGTATATATTATATTATATACAATGAAAAAAAGCGATCGCCCACACGGCCACACCTCCCGTAAATATGCCACTGCAGGTTTCCTCTCCACCAGCCCTGTCCAAAATGTCATGCAATATTTTACCCAATTTTTCTTTTTTGTCCAAGGTGAACATTTTTTTGTAGTGCGACAGTTCAGAAATAAAAACTTTATAAAAAGCAAACAACATAAAATATACTACCTACTCAGACTTTGAAATCGAATTTAATTGAACACTGAAATACTACATGTACACTGTACGCGGAACCTAACAGTTAAGCGTACACCGATTATACCAATATTAAACAGAGTATAAATATTACAGAAAAGAAAACGTTATTTTCCTTATTATTTTTTATATGTATAAGCCTTTTAATCTATAAGCCTTTTGCTGTTCGATAGTGTTGCCAGTGGCGTATTTACGGGGGAGGATAGACCCCCTTGACCTTTTTTTTTTATTAAGTTAAGTTTCCTAATTTTCTGTATTTCTCAAAATGATATTATTACATTTAAGTATGTCTGTTTTCTAAATGTTCTAGTCGTGGTCATTGCACCGCTCTGATATACTAATCGCCTCTAATCGTTCGTGGCACATATTTACGACTATCGGACAACAAAACATATACCTTTATCAGTGGCGTAGCCAGGATTTTTTTCGGGGGGAGGGATGGGGGACTGATCAACTTTTACACTTTTACACATTAAATACGTACTAGCACAAATAGATAGTTGAAAAGTGTTAATATTTATAGTACATTTTTAAATATTTTAAATACAATTTAAGACTTTTTGGGCAACTATCATTGACCATAAAAAATAATTTTTAAATTTTCTTAACATTTCGGGGGGAGGGGCTGAAGCCCCCTTAACCTCTCCACTCGCTACGCCATTGACCTCTATGGTAGTATGGTGTGCTGTATTTTTTACTTTTCTGCGAATTATTTTTCATCCATGACTCATGAGTGTATAATAGTCAGTAAATAAAACAAAATTACCACGAAGACCGTAGATTTAACATAGGGCGTAGGTTTATTTTTAGTGACTGAAGTGTAATTTTATCCAAATATTCATGAATTCTTGAATATATTTTGAACTTTATCTGTATCAACTGCTACACCTCAATGACGTTTTACAAGTTTGAAGTGGATTAAGTCTTACCTAATAAATAGTATGACAAAAGTAAATATTTTATCAATTTTCCTATCTAATATTGAATAATAATTATAAATTAGGTAGTAATAAATTATTATATACTTTGTCTATTAGAACCGACTTAATGTGTTGGCTTTATTGGCATATCACCGGTCAGTACAATAATCATGCCTGATGAGGTTATCGATGAACTGAGCATACAAAAAAAAAAATAAAACTGGATTTTTTACTATAACAATTTTTTTTGGTTTATTGTATTAAACACGGGATTGGTGTTAGTATGAATTTATAATACAAGGCATTAGGTTACAATTTGTGTTAATTCTTATTTCATCTTGATCCACACTAACCTCAATAGGTAACAATATAAGTTAGTAAAAAATAAAAATGTATATAAAAAATGTATATTATGTACGTATTTATGGGTGTGTTATTAATTATTATATATTTCTTACCCCCTCCTAGCGAAATTCCTAAATAAGCCACTGAGTGTTGCCAAGCGTCAACGAAGAATGTTACAATTAATACAATCGTGTTTTAATTTTAAACCAAAAGAAAAGATTTTCCTCATTTCTATGGTCCTGTCCCGTTTTGATCCAGTCTAGTGTTCTAATAAAATCCTAAAACCAATTATATTATATTAGTGGGATGTTGGTGAATGGATGGATGAACCTCCTTAGTTTTTATAATTCAATTGTTATTATTGCTTAGTGTTGATTTCAGGGTATTGCCAACGGATAAGATGATAATCCGCCATTTGACTTATTTACAGAAAGAATCTCAATCACGTAGATTAATAATCAACGTTTTATGACAATTTTATTATTCTGTTTAAATAATATTAATATAAAGCTACCTATCGTAAACACAGTTTGATAATTATATAGATAAGTTATACATTTGTAATTATTATGCGACAACTATAATAATATGGTGGTACTGCAGGTAAGCGAGACTTTTTAGTTTTAATTTTTCATTCAATTATATACTTCGAGAATATTATTTTTTAAATAAACCTGTATACGACACGATACGTATCTGATGTTGGCACCACCACTTAGTGCTAGAAACCTAAGTAAATATTTTGTAAAAAATTTTTAGAATTGTATATTATTAAGTTTTTACATAAATTAGAAGTACCTACTGATGTACATATTTTGATTGGGCACCATTTATATATGCGTATTTTATAAATAACACTATAACCTATCTAAAATAACTTTTATATTTTTAAAATGCTCATTAAGTTTAAATAAATTCGTTTTTTAAGAAGTCACAAAATAAATAACATTGTATAAACCTTTCTTTGCCGAACAGAGAAAATATATAATATTTAATAACAATATACTATCTGTTTTTATAGGCTTTGAGTTATTATAGTAAGCTTTCCCAAAAAAAAAAATATGCGTCGCCACGCTGTCAATGTCAGCCGGACTCAGCGAAAATTTAAAAATGCTTTCAATGTTCTGTGAATGTATTAAATAAAACATAACCATATGATAATAAAATTGAAATTTCTAAGAAAGTTGCTGCAAAAGTTTAAAATTTTGTTTATACATACCCAATAACAAAATCGGCTTACTAAACTTATGAAAATCCAAGTTACATCCCCTATATAAAATATTATCAGCAACTCCTAAACCAAAATGTTGGCTACGTCACCGACACACAGTGTAATAAGTCTAGGTTAGTTAGTCAAAACTGATTGCATGCTAATTATTATTCAAGTTGGAATATAAAAACAAATAAAAGTAATAAAAATAATAACAATCAACTTGTATTCAGAACTATTCAAAAAAATTGTTTACCAAATTTTAACGAATAAAATGGAAAATATTTGCTTTGTACAAGCTCCAATACGTATATTATAATAACTAAACATTCATTTTTTCGAGATTTCATTAATATTGCCTATTTAAAGCGCCTTGAAAAGCTAGTGGCCGTATTACATGGTAAATATTTTAGATTTCAACGAAGTTTTATCCCCTCTCTCTCACTGGGCATCATACAATGACGGGCCTCGGAAATTTCGGATCACTCGTCGGCAGACGGGTAGGATGTAATTTCGATACTATATTGAGTATATAGGTAATAAAATAAGTACCCAGTTAAACGTATTTCTATCTCATGATTACCCTTAACATGTAAGTACCTAATTTTCCATGGTATTTGTTACAAACTAAATATACCTCACACCTCAATGGCATGGACGCCCATTGGGGGGGGGGGAGCGTTGAGTCAGGGCACTTCCCCCTGAACAATAATATTAACCTATAACTAAAAAATAGTACCATGTTATTATACCTAATTACTAGCTTATTATCTCAGGTACTTAATTAATTATTTGACAATTATTTTGTACTATAATATGACGTTTTATTTTTTATTAATAAAATTAAACCTTTATTTAGCTTACATTTTTAATTTAGCCCTCTACCCCTAAAATTTGGCCAATGAGCGTCCGTGCACAACGATATAACATAATTATAATATTTAGTTATTGTATAATACAAAGTAGCCGTCATTAACAAGGTAGTTAAAAAAATTAAAAGTCAAAGTTAAGACATATTTTTTTTCAACTTTTTAATTTAACTAGTTAGTTAATTTTCTAATTTACGCAATAAGTAATAACAGTAATTAGTTAAAGAATATATTGTAACAACTAAGGTTTTTCCAGTTAATTTGAAATATTACAACACGTCTATCAGTGTTATAGGTAGTTAAAACTAATTAATTCATAATTTTTTGTTTAATCACTCAGTAGGTATATGTAATACACATTATGTATGATGATCTTATATACAAATAAATAAATAATTAATATTCCTTGATTTAATGATTTATTGAGCCAACACAAACTTTTAATTCCCTAAGCCTTATAAAGTTATAAAATAAGTAAAGGATGCATTTATAATTAAATATTTAGTTATAATCTGAAAAAGTTGCACAATCACTGTAATATTATGACGTGTGACCAGCTCAGTAATAACAAATAAATTTAACTAACTTATTTTTAACTGAGCTAAGTAACTACTAACTAGGTACTGATATTATATCAGTGTAATAGTGTTCCATATAAACATTAAACATTGAGACTTAAATTGCATATATTATTGGGTAACTATTACTGACTGATAGCTTAATGGATATAACGTCTATTTAACTTTATTCGACTAACTTGTTTTCACTAACTTTCTTTCATTGGTATAATGCGCGTACCTAACAACTAACAATAACGTCGCGGTAGTCGCGTGCGATACACGCCATGCACGTAGGGACCCATATTATCGTATTATATCTATAAATAAAGAATAAAGTATAAGTTTTGTTACTAAAATATTTGTTACACAACATTATTTAATAATATTTTTAACATAGGTATGAAGCGTATTACATATATTTCAAAAGGTACAGACTACAGGTATATAAAATAAAAAAAACAATTGCACGACGGTTCGATTTACCCGTTATTACGCGCGCATAATTTATATATGTATAGTTATTTATTTCATTTCATTTCTGACTTAACCACCTAGGTAGGTAGGTTCATACCATATCTGATAATAATATAATATACATATCGTTAACCCGAGTTACGTAAACATGTCAGCGTGGTTTGCGTGTGTGTATGTGTTGTATCTACCTACGCACATTACATATTATTATTATAATATTATACTATTATAATATCCTGCAGTACTCGAATTGGGGTGACGGAGCTCCTCTACTATTTACCTTTTTATATTTTGTGAGCACCCGTATTAATTAATTTCATTAGAATTGGTGGTGTGGTTGGGAGTTAATTTATTCAACACAAATCAAAAGGCACAGGTACTTTTGTTATTTGTATCTCAAAAAAATTGCATTGAATAAGATTTCAATAAGATGTTCAATCTCATATAATTAATATATTATTATAGATACAACTTATTGTTATCATTATGTTATTGCAGCATACTTTCAGTACTCACCTACCATGGGGCATGGAATGTAATTGTATTGTTATTTAAAAAAAAAAAATTGGGCATATGGGTACCGCTTTGTAGGTTTCGAGTGGATCACTGTAATGGAAGTGTTAAATTTGAATGCAATGAAACATTATTGAATATTAGTAATAATAGTTAGGTTGAGTTCATTTTTTCAAAAAGAAAAACATTGCATTTGCAATTTGAATAACTATTTACCTAAAATAATCATTGATTTTTTGGTTACAGTTATGATGAACTTTATATTCAATTTTCAAGCCGTAGCTTTAAAAATTGATTATTTTATACATGAATTTTCTCAACATTTGAACTTTAAATGCTTATAAGAAAAATCGTGGTTTTATATTATAAATCAACAATATATTTACATATCTTTAATAATAAAGAGCCTATTGTATTAAATTAAGCTTAAGTTTTTGACTTTACAATAATTTTTTTATTGACATTCATACAAATAAACCAAAATAAATCGAAGATGGTCTAACTTTTTGGTAACTATAATAGGTTACCTACAAGACAATTATTTTAATAAAATAATATTTAATTTTAACAAATTTTCTTATTACATTTTAAGTGTAGTGATGAATATAATGATTTTACAATGATGTGTGTTTTATTTATGCCTGGAGTAGCTTAACTTTTTTTTGTAGAAAAAATACTCTGATGATCAACTTCGATAACAAATTAGATCTAGTTGGTACTTTTATTCTTAGTGCTTTTTAAAATAGTTGAAAAAAATATTAATATTATTATTTAAATAATTGTTAGGAAACCTTAAGAACACAATGAGTCTTTATACTGATTTGATTGACAAATTAACTAAAACAAAATAAATTTAAAACGTAATAACGTTTTCCATTAAATGATTTTTCGTCAACTGTTTTATTAAAATTACATTCACCAAACATAACTAACAGAAAATAAATAATTCATAGGTAGGTACTAAGTGCCGTAATATGTTTTAAACTTTTAAACAATTATTTTAAATTCTGTGTCGAATGTATTGCTATTACAATGATGTGTGCTTTTTATTTTTGTGTCTGACATTACATGTTTTAGGAAAGTAAAAAATGCATAATTTTTCTACTCTACATATATTTTGGTTTATGTAATTGATACTTAACGGGGTCAAAACTCAAAAGTAAAAAATTCAAATTAGGTAGAGCCAACCAAACAAATCATTATTAAAAAACATGGATTTTTACGCAAAACCAGTGTTAAAAAATATGGTCTTTGATTGTATTTAAAAATCCAAAAATCAGAATTTGAATAAATTCATTACTGAAAAAAAAAATGTGAGAGAGCATGCTTAGTGAATCCACTTGCTTAGCGAATCCACCTGTATAAACGTGGATAACCTTGTTTTAATTTATTTTTTCTTTTCATTTAAAATTTTTATCGATAATAATTGATAAAAACCTTAATAAATCGAAAAATTCTCGTGGGTAATAAATAACTCGAAAAATTTTGAAAATTTATTCATGTATGGAAAAGTGTCATTTAAAAATTTGGTGAAAATTTAAAGTGTTTAGTTTTTAGTTTTTGAGAGTTACACCCGTAAAAACTTTAATAAATCGAAAAATTCTCATGGGTAATAAATAACTCAAAATCTTTTACAATATAACACACATCATTGTGAGATCAATATATTCATCGCTTCGCTTGGAATCTAAAAGAAGATAGGTAGTACCTAGCTTAAAACGAAACTAAATATTTTTAAAATATCATTGCATATAGTACAATTTTTAGTTCACAAAAAGTCGTAAGCTCAAAGGCAAACGTTTTTGAGTTACAACAATCATTCAACAATTGTTAGAAGAACAAAATAGTTATTTTAGTGGTAAATATCCAATGATGTACAATTTGAACGTCAAACACTCATAAAAACGTATGTGAATTTCTAGTAAACATTTTTTTTTATTATATTTAGAAACACTTGTGAAGAATCTAGTTTTAAATTTTGAAATCATATTTGTGCAAATAAAATGTTTATGAATTTTCAGCTGCAATATAATTATGATATTTTCACGATTTTGACAAAGAATTATTGTGAATTAAAATAATTAATAGTCGATAATGATGAATTACCATCACACATTATAGTATTATTTTTTCAAATATTGATAGAATCACAGGTAAACATAGTTACCTATCAGTCACGGTTAACTATTATATTTCATTTTAATTTTATTATTGAATTAAATGGCAGCACAACAAATACTGGCTTAAAACCTGGCAATGACAACCATTTCTAATGGACTATAAACAAAATAGCCTAATAACCACGTCATTGTATAAAAACAAAATTACAAGTTGAATCAATAATACGTGTTAAATAATAGATATGTATTAAATATAAATCATAAAAATGAACAATAGCGACAAGACATGTGTGAACAAGAGACACTACTTGTGTAATGTCTGCGACAAATCGTTCAACCAAGCCTGCAAACTGGCAGTACACCAGAGAAAACATACCGGGGAGAAACCGTACCTATGTGACGTTTGTGGCTTGATGTTTCGGCAGAGCAACAACTTGACAGAACACAAGAAAATACACACCGGAGACCAACTATACCCGTGCGATGTGTGTGACCAGAGGTTCACCAGTACCAGCCATCTAACGGTCCACCAGAGGAAACATTCAGGGGAGAAACCTTATCCCTGCGATGTGTGTGAAAAGAGGTTCACCAGTAACGGCCATCTAACGGTCCACCGGATGAAACATACAGGAGAGAAACCTTACCCGTGCGACGGGTGTGAAATGAGGTTCACCACTAACAGCCAGTTAACGGTCCACCGGAGGAAGCATTCAGGAGAGAAACCTTACCCATGTGATGGGTGTGACCAGAGGTTCATCAGTACCAGCCATTTAACGGTCCATCGGAGGAAACATACAGGGGAGAAACCTTACCCTTGCGATGTTTGTGAAAAATTGTTCAGACAACAATGTAACCTGGCAGAACACAAGAGAATACACTCCGGAGAGAAACCATACTTGTGTGATGTGTGTGACCAGAGGTTCACCAGTACCAGTCATCTAACAGTCCACCGGAGGAAACATACAGGGGAGAAACCTTACCCGTGCGATGGGTGTGAAAAGAGGTTCACCAGTAACAGCCATCTAACGGTCCACCGGAGGAAACATACAGGGGAGAAACCTTACCCGTGCGATGGGTGTGAAAAGAGGTTCACCAGTAACAGCCATCTAACGGTCCACCGGAGGAAACATACAGGGGAGAAACCTTACCCCTGCGATGTTTGTGAAAAATCGTTCAGACAACAATGTAACCTGGCAGAACACAAGAGAATACACACCGGAGAGAAACCATACTTGTGTGATGTGTGTGACCAGAGGTTCACCAGTACCAGTCATCTAACAGTCCACCGGAGGAAACATACAGGGGAGAAACCTTACCCGTGCGATGGGTGTGAAATGAGGTTCACCACTAACAGCCATCTAACGGTCCACCGGAGGAAACATTCAGGAGAGAAACCTTACCCGTGCGATGGGTGTGAAAAGAGGTTCACCAGTAACAGCCATCTAACGGTCCACCGGAGGAAACATACAGGGGAGAAACCTTACCCGTGCGATGGGTTATTAGAAGTTAACCAGTGACAGCGAATTAACGTTTGCAACAAATAGTTCAGCCAAAGCAATACCTGAGAACACACAAGCAAACGCACACGTGAGAGAAACTTTTTTCCAAATGATTTGTATGACTAATAAAATCCAATGTTGACGGCCCACTCGATGGAAACACACCACAGTGGAACGATTTTAGGATGGATATTTTTTAGTTGAATTTAGCCTTGGTTAACTATTTTTGTTATTTTTAAATTTAAAATAACCATTATATATTATAATTCACTGTATTAGTTTACTGATATTTACATGATTCAAAAATTAATCACATTGGAATATACATTTAACTAAGAAAAAAGTTTACCTTTAAGTCAAATTAATTTCTTATGAGTTGTGACTGTTATGAGTGTTTGAATTTTACAATAATGAATATACACGATTTCTTATAGAATTATTTTCTTATTTTCTTTGAATTCGTAAACTAACAACCGTAGATACTTAATAATTTTACCTAATGTTTATACATATCTATACATGATATAATTTTCAAAATATTTTGACTGGTTTTGAGCTATTTATAGATGTATTAAATTGTTTTAGTTTTTTTACATAAATATGTTTTTGAGCTGGGTACAGATATTTTATTTTTCTAACCAATTTTTTTAACGCTAATTTAATTGTCATAGAAATAAATAAAATGTAAAAGTTATCTAACTCCCTCTAGATATATATTATAGAATTAATGGTTACCTATTAATACATATTTATGATTCATAAATTTTCATCGTGTGTCAAGAAGCCTGAACACTTAATATAAGGTTCCTCAGAGTAACTATGATACAATATCAGTTTAAAAAAGATTAAAAATACATGTGCACGACTTCATTTTATGCAAAATTAAAATGTATAAAATGTTCAGTTTTTATGGTTAAAGATTGAAACTTTAAAACAAGGTTTCTCATAAGTATTTCATACTGTAACTAAAACATATACACAGTGTATTTACTGATTTCTAATACAGTTTTTTTTTTAACAGATATATATTTTAAGTTCAAATTTGAAAGAAATTAGTTATTTAAACGGAGAATAATGATTTTAGTTATTTTTTTGTAATTTAAAAATATTAATCGTGGGTACATTATTGTATATTTGTATAGACATATAACTACTGTTTTCAAATCCAATGTTTTCGTATGAAATCAATTCAACCCACTGTGTTACTAATATCAAAACAAATTACTTTAATACAAATAATAGGTATTATCATAAAATATACTATTTAAATTACCTATCTAATTTTAGATTTCAAGCTAAGCGATGAATATATTGATTTTATAATGATGTGTGTTGTTTTATTTTTTTCAAACTTTTGTGTCTGTCATCACTGTTTGGGTCAGTAAAACTGCTTAGATTTTCAATTTCAGTATCTTGTTTGATGGAAAAGTGAATCTAGCTGGGAATTCCTAGTGGTTTTAAAAAGTGACAGGAAAAACAAACAAAATAGGAAGGAAAACCAGGAATTTTTACGCTAAATCAGATTTTTACAAAATTGTTTTGAACTGTTTAGGAACGTTTTCAGTTTCCAATTGTATTAGTTTTTTTTTCTATGAATGTCAATAAAACTTTAATTGTTGAATAAAAATACTTGAAAATTTAATACAAGGTTCCTACTATATTGTTACAATGACATTTCAAAAATATTAAAAATCGTTAGTCACAGTTTTTTTTTACTAGCATTTAAAGTTGAAAAATTGACAAAATATGGAAAAATCACGAAAATTAGCAAATTATTTCGAGTTAATAGAATTCGTAAAAATGTTTTGTCTTAAATCTAAGATTTTAAAATGTAATACAATATTCCTTATAAGATTATCTATCTTTCTAAAAATAAAAATATCTACAAGAAAATCAAATTAAATTTGTATGAGCGTTTGAAGTTCATATTTTATAACATTGGATACCTACTCGATTTCTCAAGTAGTGATTTTCTTATTTTGTAGTAATTAAAAAAGAAATAACTGTAGATACATGAAAATTTCATTGAATGTTTATATTTTCATTTTAAATACAACCATACAATTTTGAAAATAAGTTGACTCATTTTAAATATTTTAAATTTCAATTTTTTTTTTAGATTCTGAGTTAAACGATGAATGTATTGATTTTACAATGAAGTGTATTTTTTTTATTTTTTTTTTTTTTGTGTCTATCATCACCTTTTAGGACAGTAAAAATGCTTCGATTTTCAAGAGTATCTTTTTTGATAGGAAAGTGAATCTAGTTGGTATTTTGGGGAGTCAAAAGTAAAATTTTTCCAGTGGTTTCAAAAGCGCCGTGAAAAACAAAAGAAAAATTAAGGAAAAACGGGAATTTTTACGCAAAATATTTTTTTGAGAAAATTGATTTTGGTTTTTGTTGTAACTTTAAAACTTACTAAAATACTTTAAAATTTAATACAAGGCTTCTACTATATTTTTACAATGATATTTAAAAAATATTTAAAATCCTAAGTTACAGTTTTTTTTTATTAGTATTTAAAGTTAAAAAATCGACAAAATATGGAAAAATCACGAAAATTAGCAAATTATTTTGGGTTAAGAATTCGTAAAAATTTTTCTTTTTAAATCATAGAGTTGAAAATATAATACAAGATTCCTCATAATATTGTCTACCAAAAAAAAAATGTCTATAAGAAAGTCAAATTAAATTTTTATGAGCTTTTGAAATTCATATTTTTACAACATTTGATATTCGCTCGATTTCTCATGTAACGATTTTCTTATTTTATTGTAATTAAAAAAAGAATAACTGTAAATATTTGAAAATTTCACTAAATGTTAATATTTTCATTTTCTATACACCATAAAATTTGGAAAATATTTTGACTCTTTTTGAGCTGTTTATGGACATTCTCAGTTTTCAATTTTTTTAGTTTTTTTTTCTATAAATATCAATAAAATTGTACTTGTTGGGTAAAAAAGCGTGAAAATGCAAGGCTCCTGATATATTATTACAATAGCAGTTGAAAAATGTTAAAAATACATAGGCAAAATTTTTTTTTATAAGCATTTGAATTTCAAATTTTTCCAAAATTTATCAAATTTAAAATTGAATAATTATTTTGTAGTTAAAAATGTATAAAATGTTCAACTTTTATATCTAAGGATTTAACATTTAAAACAAGACTCTACGTAAGTAGTTAATTCTGTTAGGTACCAAAAAATCAAAAAAAATACATAAGCACAGTTTATTTTTATACTCATTTTGAGTTCAAATTTGGACAAAATTACATATAAAAAAACCTAGAATAACTATTTTAGTTATTTTGTTGTGATTGTATAATATTATTCGTGAGTACTTGAAACTTCTAAAGTATACTATTATATATCTATGATAGTATCACGGTTTGTTGTTGATGTATAACGCGTTATAAGTACCTAATGGATATTGTGATATGATTAATTTGGAATTTATTATAGGTCAATTTTTTTTTTTAATTCCATAGATATAAGTATATAATATATCTTATTATACCTATAGATTCAGTCTCCACTCAGAATCGTTTTTCTTATACAATGATATTATATCATTGAATTCAAATTTAATACCATCCGTTATACTGTGACCGGCCACTATTGTAACCTACTATACAGTAGAGTGACATCCACTTGCTCACCTTTTTTTTAATATATAAATAGCAATAAAATTGTATTTGTTGGGTCAAAAATCGTGTAATTAATACAAGGCTCCTGATAAATTGTTACAATAGCAGATGAAAAATATTAAAAATACATATGCACGTTTTTTTATTTTATAATCATTTAAAATTAAAATGTTGACGATATTTATCAAATTAAAAATTTGACAATTAATTAATAGATACAAATTTATAAAATTTTCAAATTTTATATTTGAAGATTCAAAATTTTAAAAAAAGTTCCACGTAAATAGTTTAAATATAAATTATTTTATTCACAATAATATCATTAAATAGACTTAGTAATATCATAGGCTGACTGACCGTCTTTGCTCAGAATCGATTGTATTCCTATACAATGATATTATATCATTGCATTCAAATTTAACACAGTCCATTGCACTGACCCACTTGTAACCTAGTTTATAGCAGAGCGACACTCACTTGCCCACCTTTTTATTAAATTAACTTATTCACACTGTCCTACGGTAAGGTGGTATTGTCTTAAAAGTTAATATGTACCTAATAGTTTATTATAATCAATCAATATACCATTAAGTTTCCTTATTTTGTCCGGGATAACCTCCAAAACAGCTTAACCGATTTGGCTGATTCTTTTTTTGTTGTGTTCGTAATTGTCAGAACAAGGTTTTTACGAAAGAAAATGTTAGGAAAATCCACCGGAAAAGTAGGAAATCTGGATGGCAAAAATACAACAGTGCCATCTATCCAGCAAAAAATATAATATTTATTATAACTGAATATAATTTTAGACCGGTATTATACATTTGATCATAACCATGGTATTCCTAACCCTATTTTTTCGACCATTGTCCCGGTAACCTACACATGTACATCATAAAAACATTAGTACCCAACGTGTTAATAACACATTCGTAATTACGTATGCACCTCGCACCTATCTGAAAATATACTGTTCACATAATCTCAAATGTGTCTCACAGGCGGGATAACTATAAAATAATATTATCGAAAGTGGGGACTGACTCACTAACTGATCAACGTAGAGCATAAACAATGATAGCTTGAGGCTTGAATTTCCCGAAATTCGTATTTTAAAGTGGTGCAGTGGCAAATATTGTGAGATTCAAGATGATTGATGAATATTTTTAAGTTTTAAACACAATTATACCGAATATTAAATAACGAAATGATCAAAATTTGAATCATATAGAGGTTTAATAATTAAAAATTGAAAAAATTATGAACACATCATAAGTAAATTTATAATTTTTATAAATTCCGAAAATTTGCTGCTTAGGGCATATTTTGACTCTTTTGCCCTCCCCTAAATGCTCCAATGATGCATTTGATATTTTTAACGGGCAATGAAGTTCACGCTATAAGCTAGGTATTATGATTGGAGTATTTCAAATATATTAACATATAATAAAAACAAATATTTGTCTCAGGCAGTCAGGCGACGCCGAGCGGGACACATGGTATAATTATATGATAGAAATATACACTATTATAATAATTGATTATTAATAATAAACTAGGCAGGTTTTTTTTTTAAATATTTGATTACAAATTACGGTACTTATTCAGATTTTTATTTGTCGTGTGTTTAATTGATTAAAGTTGTTCAAAGAAGTATTAAACTTTCTTTTATTTATTGTATGTCACTATAAATTATGACTAAACGTTAAGTCTAAATCACAAATGTTTTTTTTAATAATTTCCAAAAATATTTAATATAATAGAATAGGTACGCTAAGAATTATAGTGAGACTTATAATAGATTCAAAATCGGCGTGGAACTCCTTCAGGCAGGACGTGATTTCGACACTCTAGGCAAATGCCTAGTCTGCATATTATACTTGCGTTAATCCAGGCCTGCGCGTGTATGGCATATTGGCATAATATTGAAATTTTATTAAAATATCACTTAAGTATATTTAATCGTATAAAGAAAAAATTAAAACGACTTTTTCGGCAACGGCATTGATGTGGAATAATATTATCATCTTAACATATTATTAATATTTATAATAATAATAATAATAATAATAATAATAATAATAATAATAATAATAATAATAATATTAATAATATTAGATATAATCATAATATTATGCGTAAGTATATTATATTATTGTACGGAAAGTCCACACTCACACCATTAAGGCATTAACTATATAATAATAGAAAATATTTATTTGTTTGACCTCTATTGACTCAAAAACTACTGGACCGTATTCAATAAAAGTCATATGAATAGATTTCTTGAGAATTGCGATGATTTTTTAGCCTTATATTTTCAACCCCTATATTAAAAGGTGGCTTACACATAAATTGAGTTTTGATCACGAAAATCAAATACTTATACGAATACAATTATTGCAATGATTATAGGTCCTTCAATCATTTGCAATCATGATTTTCTTTCTTAATTCTTAATATATATTCTATGTAAACACATACGTATGGATTATGGACGAATATACATCTTTACGATAATATTAGATTTACTTCGGCTTTTAAGAATTCATTGAATCTATCTCCAGTTGTTTTTATATTGTGTATGTTTGCATCAAACATATTATGTTCAGAATAAAAAAGTGGAAAATCATAAAATTAGGTAGGTACCTACCTAATAATATTGTAATTTATTGTGTTCGTATTATTTAGTTGAAATGAATGAAAACAGAAAACGATAGGAAGATAGATTAATTCTCTTAATCCTGGTGGAGTCACCAATAACTATAATAATATTAATCATTTAATACATTCGAATCGACGGCGGCGGCGTCGTCTGGTCCGAGCTGTGTAATAATAAAAATAATAATAACACGTAGAAGGACCATTTCAATAATACTATACACTCGTCCCGCGCAAGATCATAAGACCACGGTACATGACGTCGACGACGACTATGACTGTGGTCGCAGCTGCTGCAGCAGTGTGCAGCGGTAGTGATACACACGTGCATGACCCAAACGCGGGCCAGACCACTCCATACACGAAGACGACGACCACTACCGCGGTATGCGCGTGTGTGCGTTTGCGTGTAATAATAGTAATAATAATATTATATTATAAAATATTCTATACCACTCTGCAGCGGACAAGACTCTGCTGTTATATGCGCCACACACACACACACTAACACTAACACCGGTTAGGTGCTGCCTGACATGTCAAATAGCATTACTCGACGGCCGATTACTTGCGTTTAAACTGCTGAATTATTATTAGCCAACAATTCGGGTTCGGTATTATCAGAGCCATAAACATTGTGCTCCGGGTCTATCGCCGTCCGTCTCCCACCGATTGCCATTGACCTCTCACTCGCTCCTCATCACTCTCTATCTCTCTCAATCTCTCTCTTTCTCTCTCGTTTCCTCGTTATTTTCTACGCGTACATTTTTATATGTAAATGTACATTATAATATAAGTAATATAACATAACGCGTACGAGCACGGTCGAACGCAGCGGCCGGCCCTATAATGTGTACATAAAATTATTATAATTTATATTTTATAAAATATTAATGCGATATTATTATATGCGTACCTATCGCATTGAAATAGAATAGACTATTATACGCGTGCGACCTCCTGCACCTATCTATTCGCTGTCGGTGTTTCCGAATAAGCGCGTTCACTATATAGGTACATAGTAATATAATATGATGTATGTTATATATACTTTATGTAGTCTGATGTGTCTACGTAGGTATACTTATATACCTTAGTGCGTAGGTATGTATAGTGGATATGTATTTATTAAATAATGGGTTAGTATAGTGCGCAATCTTCGAGGGTAGCAAAATAAGGGATCACCAAAAACGATACAATTAAAATATATGAACACGTATTTGGTTTTACCTATGATTCGCAGTTGAAACAAAGTCGTACTTACTTTTAATACTGATGAATCCAAATACAAGTTTAAAAAATCTATGAACCAATTCGAGCTACGTTGAAGGAAAGTCTGCGTGTAAGTAACAGATCTCGAGAAACTAAATGTGATGAATTTTGGATTTCAGTGAAATGTGAATATGCAGAATTATCAAAACAATCGATAGCGACACTACTTCCGTTTATAATGTGTAGGTAGGTACCGCCTTGTATCTACATATTGTTATGATTTTTATAAAACTGAATAGATAATAATTTAATATAGAATTGTT
Organism: Acyrthosiphon pisum; assembly: GCF_005508785.2. NCBI lineage: Eukaryota > Metazoa > Arthropoda > Insecta > Hemiptera > Aphididae > Acyrthosiphon > Acyrthosiphon pisum. The sequence continues at coordinate 44,700,166 of NC_042493.1, forward strand.
AGGCCATCGGATTCCTGGCGGTTCCCGAATTATAAGCTGCGGTGTCACATATTTTTTATTTCGTGAAAAAAAGTTATTGTATATAATTATAGTGATAACCTAATGGTTACTATTGGTAATGGTAGTTGGTATATATGTGGTATTTACCAAAACCTAGCCATTCTATATTATCTATGTTAAATTAGTACCCACTTATTGTATTTAATAGACTCTATTATACGCACGTCTAACTATTCACTGTTGGTGTTTTAGTGTTTCAGTGTTATAGTGTTCTTATACTATATAGCTAATCATATTATATTAAGTAATATGTATTGTGCACCTAAGTATATATGTAAACCATATGTAGGTACCTATAGATACTATATTTTGTTCTCAATTTATTTATGAGTAGAAATTATTACAAATAGAATACAAAGTTTCTGATAATAGTTGCTACATGATCTTCCTACAGTTAAACATAAGTAAGTAATAATATACAAGTAAAAAGAGATAAATAGTAAATACGTATATATTGCACGCACGTCATATTTTCACATTACCACAAATATTAAAATATAATATTGTCATTTTTGTACAAGTGTACCTAAATAAATTCAAACATTAATGAAGTTCGTCAAAATTACGTAAATATTATGTTAATTAGTTTTACGTGAGTCTTAGGTATAATAACAAAACAATGTCGGAATAAAACAGATCTAAAATGTGTAATACCTACATAAGTAGGTACCTACTCACGTTTCATATGATATACGATTATAATTTTAAAAGTCATATGATATCGCGGAGAAGTGAACTATATATTATTATTATTATTATTATGGTTTCGGCGGAAACAGCTAGACCTCAAGAAACTACAATAATATGCTGTGATAAATGTTGCCGTTAAATTTGAATATTATGCAAAATTATCAAAACAAGCGATAACGACTCTACTTCCGTTTACAATGTGTAGGTAGGTACCATATCATTATGCTTTTATTTAGAGCTATGTGTTCGTATTAAATAGACTCTATATAGGTACACGTGTCCTCCTGCACCTATTTACTGGCTGTTGATGTTTCTGTGTAGGAACGAGCTCACAATAATGTGTTATGCACTGGGTAGGTATACAATGTGTACGTACTGGTTCACGTACGTAGGTGGGTACCTTAATATAGTTACCTATGTAGGTGGCTATGTTTATGGTTGCTTAAAAAAAACCGCACAATCAGCGGCGGATTTAACGGAGCTAATATGGACATCCGTAGACCGGGCCCTTGCCCTCTTTGGCCCCTGGACTAAGCCCCTCACAATTATGCTTTTTTTTCTACAGTAGCCGCTGATCCGCACGACTCTGGTGGTGATTTTCTTTGATGGTTATTCGCAAAGAGCGCATTTTGAAATATTAGATATAGATATAATTACCTAATACAAAATGATGTTGTATAGAAGTTTTAGTACCCCTGTTTTTCGAAGAAAAAAAAGGTTGCTATCATATCACCAGCGGCCACTTTTCTTTCTCCCGACTATAGGTATTGGTGATTGAAAGTGATAAGCTGTAACGGGCACGCTGTGTATCATTTATATGTTATTTTTCCAATGGCCCGTTACAGATTCACCCCCAGTCGGCCTAAAAATGTATAAGCTCTCAGTCACCAATATCAAAAACAGTGATTCGATCTAATAATTCCAGGGGTACTGTGTCATGTCCATGTGCAGTGCACCGACTGTGGTAATAATTACATCTCAAATGCGTAGGTTAAGTTAGGTAGGTACTCACAATCGACAATAATATATAGGTAATACATATTATAATATTACCTATTATAATGTATTCATATATTTATTTTTATTATGTTAACATCATCAACGGTTGTAAATATTAAAAAGTACAGATAGTTTTTTAACAAGAACAGAAAACAAATAAATGCTTTGCAACCTATGAGTATTTATAGGTACAATTTTTTTATTAATTTCTGCATGTTATAATAATTGTTTTCTGAGAGCTCTAGTTTAATATGAATATATTTAACTTAAAATAAAGCTAAATTTAATTACCATTATGACAGATCCCGTCTGTGTTTTATACCAAAATAGACTTATCTTATGCCAAATGTACCAACTATTCTAGTCATTGGATAAAACTTATTTGAACTCGTCATGAAATTTACTTAATACGATTTTTCCACTTTTTAGAATTTTAACTCCTATATAAGTTAGATTTTTAAATTTGAAACCTTACGAAATTTAAAATATTGATATAATGTTGAAATGTAAAAATGAAATTAAAATGTAAGAAAGTCGTTTTCGAGTAATTTTATGATGAATTCAATTAGGTTTTCAGAAATTGTATGGGATCAATAGGTTCAATAATACAAATGGCTAAAAATAGATATAACCTTTAGACAAGAAATAAGTAATAACAAAATAACTAATATTCGTGTAGGTATTACGTTATTGACATGTGCGAGGGAACGCTCTGTTATTTATTTTATATACACAGTCGCACACACTAATGATCACTTACTACGCACACATTCATACACGACAAACTCAGTGCTAGAAAATTGCCTATATTAAATTCCTTAAAAAGTAAAAATTGATAGTATTGAATCCCCTCAAAACCCGCATGTGTTGCACCGTCTTACAAACGTACAACATTGTAGGGCGTCACCGTTTTCGGCCAAAATGTACTCTTCCCTTTTCGGCCAGTGTCACTTTTCGGCCAAAACATATTGTTCCTTTTACAATTATTACAACTGAACCTAACAATTTTTATATTTAATTAAATATGATTGTATCCATAAATGTGATTTTTTGATATACAATAAGTTACAACTGAGTGAAAAAATAATAAAATAAAACAATTGGCAATAAAATGGTTTAACATATTATTAGATTAGTCAAATTAATTAAGAATTAATTAATTTGTAATCAGAAATCTTAATATTTTGACATATTCATGAATTCATATTTTACTATCATGATTATTATTATATATCTTCTTATTACCTATATGTTTTATATGACTATATTAAATTTTATTCGATTGTAATGTAAGTGATAACATTGATAATACGAGTAAATACTAATATAATATAATCAATTGTAACAATATGTTTTAACATATACCATTGCCAATGGTTTTATTTTTTTCAATTTTAAGTAATAATGTTTAAAAAAAAAATATCACATTTTTGGATACAATCATATTTAATTAAAATATAAAAATTGTTAAGTTTAGTTGTTATAATTGTAAATTATAAAAGAAAAACTGTAGGTGGTGGCCGAAAAAGGAACGGTAAGTTTTGGCCGAAAAGTGACACTGGCCGAAAAAGGGGCCGCCCACATTGTACATACTTTTACATTGACAATAATCCACTTTACTCTGTTATTTTTAAAATTATAGTCAACTTAGTGGCTGATTTATGGGGGGGGGGGGGAAGGTTCAGTGTTACTGGACGTCTGGATCCCCCTTCCCCCAGATACAATAAATATGTATGTTATATTATATACACTAATATAATGTATTAATATAAAGTTAATTATATACCTATTTCAAATACCTATACTGAAATAATATACTGTTGATATTTTAAATGTTTATAAAAATAAAAACAATAGGTATAGGTACCTTTGACATATGTATTATTTTTAGGACCTTCTCCCACCCAGAAAAATTTTGAAAATCCACCATTGCTCAACTTATTTGTCATATTAAAAAAAATTAATGTAAAATAATAATCTAGTATCTAATAGATAATAATCTAGGTCATCACATAGGTTTTTAATGTATTTTATATTATAAATTAAAAATTCACAAAAAATGTACCTACAGTTTTAAAATAACTTGCTTCTTTGTAATTAAAATGTTCATAAAAACCTCTGAGAAACCCTGGATAAGATGATTAATTAACCAAAATCAAAACCCGTTTGTTTTTACACAAGTCTTTTAATTAATTTTGTGCTTTAGAAACAAATTGTAGGTAAGTAGTTGATTGGTAGGTATACCCATATATTTTCCCATATTGATAAATAATATTCAGTAGTAAGTACATAAAAGTTAATTTACTATTGGTATATTTGGGGAGGGGGGGTATAGCAAAATTATATATTTGCCAACCACAAAAATGTCAGGGGATCAAGAGCCCCTTTTCTGCTCACAATGTTTATAAAGTTCTCTTTATTATAAAAATTACCAGGTTTTAACCTATAGCCACTGCGGAATATGTGGAGTTTTTGGAGTCAACCAATTTTGGTTGATGGGCAGAGACTTAAAAAAAGCAGAGCGTAAAAGTGCCTATATTTATTATATTATGTGTTATATGTAATATGATCATACACTTATGACGATAATATTCTCGTATTAGGTTCGGTGACGATGGACACATGGAAATATGTAAAAAAAATAAACAAAAAGAGAAAAGAACTAACAATGACGGCGCGTCTAACCCTGAATGGGTTTAAATTATGCATTACAGAAGTGATTTCGAAATTTATACCTCTACCTCCCCCCCCCCTCACCACAACAACAACTGGCAATCGTACTACTACAATTATTATTATTATTATCATCATAAACGCCGGCGCGACCAGTGGACGGGGGCGACGGTCGCGGTTAAGTCGTACCTGTTGTGTGTATATTATATACCTACATTGCACGCACGTGCAGCTTTTTTATTTTGTTTTTTACGGTTTTTTTTTTTGTAATTCTTACACGGCTGTAAGTACGCGCAGCGCACACGATTGTGTATGCCCGAGCCCGTCCCGCGTATTTGGCTACTAATTTATTACCACGCGTGGTAACCTATACCTACCTATATATTATTATTATTATTATTATTATTTTAACGCATAACACTATAATATTATGATGATAATAATAATATTCAAACGCGACCGATGTCCAGAGCGTTGCGTCCATATAATTTTCGTGATTACCATTATTACCATTACCATTATTGTTGTTGTTGTGGTCCGAAAACGAATAATGTATAGGCAACACTATGGTATTATAATATATGACGTGTTTACGTGTAATATGTTATTATATTATTATTATAATTTTCCGTCTAGGTGGGTCCCGCGGTATATAATATATTATACTTTATAGATGGATTTCGTCTGTCCGTCCGCGAAAAGAGTGCACGTGACACCGCCGCGGTTCAGTACGTTGGATCTGAAGCTCATTAAGGGGGAGGGGGGGTAAACTATTATCATATTATAGGTACTGACGATTCTGAAACAGGTGAAAAGGGTGTGTTATACTATATTGTTATACTATATACCACTGCGTTACCGTGGTCTATACCAGGTACAACTTCGTAATCAGTTTGCTTTAAACATAACGTTATTACTTATACCTTTATCTGCAGTTATAGCGTTCAGCTATGATATTTAATAATTTAATCATATTCCATGATTTGCAAGACAAGATAATTAATATATCGAATTTAGAATTGTCTAATAGTTAATTGGATAATAAGTAAGTTATTAAGATGCCATGCCGATTTAGTTTAATTACCAATTTGTAAAAAAAATCTCCAAATGGAGTCAAATCCACCACTGCCCCGGGACTATACCAATTAACTGTGATAATGTAGCTTATAGGTACGTACGTACGCTAGCCGTATTGTTATGTGTAAGTAACATAAAAACCAATACAATTATATATACAATGGTAACTATTTTTACTTTTTAGTGAAAACTCCGCCTGGAAAAGAATTAGCTACCAAACAATATAAAATTATTTTATATAATTTTTAGGGCTGTGAATTTAATGTATTGAAATTCTTAAAGAAATCACCTAAAATATCGAAAAATGCATTGGAAAACCTCATAAATGTAAGTATACATGAAATACATAATTTAAAAAATATAAATTCTCTCAAGTGTACAATATTTTAAATTAAAGATATTATTAATTAACAACAACATGAGTTTTTTTTATTCTATATAATAATTCTTTATTATTATAAAACATCATAGTTTAAATAATAATAATTATACATAAATTAAATCTTAAATACACGTAACATAATATTATTTTGTAGTAGGTATGCCAAAAAATATGTAAACATTTACATTTTAAATTAATATTAAAAAAAATAAAAAACATAGTAAATTTGTGTAATAATAATAATCGTTCAAACAAATTAAATATTTAAATGAATATAATATTCTTACCTACAACGTCAAGAAATTCAAACATTTAAATGTTTAGAACTAGCAACTAATAATAATTAAATTATATGTAGGACGTAAGTAGATATTTTATGTTATGTACTCATTTATGTATTTATTCATCATTGTAATATTATTTGTAACTGTGAATTAAAATAACGTGATATAATATTGTCAATTTATTTCTGTTAATTTCTAACTTCTATAAGTCTAATATAAATCTTTAAACTGGAAGAGTTTACCTACATAATATTAAACCGATTGCAGGTAAAAGTTAAAAAGGTGGACTTTACATTAGGTTGACCTTTTAATTATGCCTATATTTATCTAACCACTATTTTGGCGGAGTTCACAATCACCTTTACTGGTATACCGTAATATTTAAACAATATTATCATACTAATCATACCAGTTAACCGGAATTTATGATACTATTACCATAATTGTACCAGATACTCATACATATAATAGAACTATAAAATAATGAAATGTTAAATCGGCTAGGTATATCAAACAATTGAAAAAGCGCGAGTTTTATTAACAAAACAAATATTTTTTTATAATTGGAGTTAAAATCCGCAAAAGTAAGTGATACAATATTATACTGTTTAAATACATTTTTTAAATATGCCTTATTCGATATTATAATGCAAAAGCAGTTGGTACTTTGGTGTTTCTTTATTATACGGTAGTTAGGTATTAGGTATTTTGGTTAACCGCTCAACCGGTATCCAAGAAATTACCGAAAGGTATGACTCGTATATTTTGTTTTTTACTTTTGATTATAATAAATAAGCACCTACGTTTCCTCTCACTGAGCGAATTTAACCTCCTGTAGCACACAAACAGTGCAGTACCACCCACGTTTCCTTCTGTACTTCTGACCCCACCCGAACCTAAATACTGCTCTGCGTGTACATATTACATATTTAGGTACTCATTTACCTTTATACCTACACTGAAATCTAATATCGTGTGGTACCTGTTTACGAAGTCACGTTGGTATACACATTTAAACATTCTGGAATATCCATAAGCATAATCTGGGAGGGGCATATGGTTTGCCTCCTGATCTAAGTTCTAATTCATTGAATTCTACAAGACATATATTTTTTAAAAGCACTATTTTATGTTTGATCTCGGAAATTATTTTTCTGTTCCTGAATATAGCTGGTGCCTAATGACTGATTCGTCATTAAAATATTTATAGGTTAGGTTAAGTATTGTTCGTTATAATGACTAATGAGATTAGTATACCTACTGACTTTCCGTGGCGTACGCAGGAGGGGAGCTAACCAGCTAAAGCCCCGCTTCCCGTTGTCCGTATTATAATTAATTTTTTTAAAAATATTTATCAAGTTTCGACCGTCGTTGACTACTGTTAGTAAGCAAGGATGTAAATTTATATACGTCTTTCCGGATAAGCTATGGTTAACATAAATAAGAAATGGGACAGTGGGTACCACTCTGCTGTACAGTAGTTGTCGAGTAGGTGATAGTAATACGCGTGTTCAATTGGAATTTATATGATGATAATTTTACAATTCTGCAAAATGTCAAGGATATATTATGTTAAAGCACCGATTTATATAAAACTAAGTTCCAAGTCCAATAAAATACGGTTTTCTGTAAAATATTAATGGTCTTGGCAGTCTTGTATTGTGCCGTATAATACTTATCACTCACTCAACTTTTATATACGTAACAAATCATAATTTATATTAGTAGAAATTTGAAAAAAACTCTTTTTATATATCTCATTAGGTTCTTACATCAATCATTTTTTTTAGAATTTTCTTTAAATTACTTTATTCATAATATAAGATAATTGTATAGAACTATTTTTATACAACTCGATATTATAAAACTCAGCCCTAATTTTTACATTATAATGTTGACATACGTATAAATTTATAATTGGTACTTTTTTTAAAGGGTAGAAGGATCAACGATGTCACCTTCTCCTGCACCTTAACACCTTGATCTTTCCCTCCGCAGGAATACCGTGATTACAGTTTATTTTAAACATATAGGTATACCTACGTACATTTTAATTATGTTATTATAATATACCTATAGATTATATTAAATTCGTTGGTAATATATTATTACATAAACTAATAATACTAATAATAGTGCTTAAAAATGTCGTTTAAAAAATAAAAATGCCGAGGATTAAACATTTTAAAAATGTTAGTATGCGTCATGCGACATGCGATCCCTGCCGCCGAATTCCAAACCCGAATTTCGAACGTCCGTGTTACGTTGTGTACCGTGGTTGTATAATAATATTATAGGTTAAACACTGAGACCTAGGTACCAATTATTATTATTATGATTGTTCAGGATATTTTTTAATGCGTTTTGTGCCTGTTCGGCTAAGATCGGTAAATATGAACAGCGATGCTTACCCAACTCACTGGATCGTTTTACTTAAATTATACGTTACACACACAAACGATTGTCGATATGTATGTATGTATGTATGTATGTATGTATGTATGTATGTATGTATGTATGTATGTATGTATGTATGTATGTATGTATGTATGTATGTATGTATGTATGTATGTATGTATGTATGTATGTATGTGTGTATGTGTGTGTGTATGTATGTATGTATGTATGTATGTATGTATGTATGTATGTATGTATGTATATATGTATGTATATGTGTGTGTGTGTGTGAGAGTGTGTTTGTAAACGGTTGGTATTTCTCGCGTTTTTTTCCATCTCACTTCCGACAAAAAAGCACGCACGCCGATTCACGAGAACACGTGTTCGATCGCCTCGGACAATACGAAAACGGCGTACCTATATAATTATTACATTATACACATTAGACGATAGGTATTTATTATATTATTTTTTTTTTCGATCTGTTTTTTTCCCTTCAATTCCATTTCACACGACGCAAGAGTGCACGTCATGTAATACGTAGGTACCTCCTACCTATTTATGTACGAATAATATTATATAGATAAGTACCGAATAAATAATGTGGGTACAAACAAGGCTTGTTAAAAGAAAAATCGTATTATTAGGTACCCGCTATAGGTGAGCATGATAATATCCATTGACACGATTTCGACGAGTTATTTTTTTCGATGGGATATATTATTATTTTGTTTTTAAATTAGACGATAATACATCGAAATTCGATTACGATTATTATACCACACGTACCTATATTTATGAGCAATTATATAAATTAATTTTTAAAAAATAATTTTTTTTAATGAGGTCACTTGGATTTAACATTGTTTGTGAAATTCAATCTGTATAATAAAATAAACGTATACTTAATTATACACCCGCGGTAACCTATATATAATTATGTATTTATCTATGTACATACATTTATCAGTATATACCTGCAGTTAAAGGCATAGCCATATGCTCATATATATTTTATAATACCTACGCATGTTTGTAAAAAACTATCACAAATCAGCAATGATTATGTGTTATTGTATACTCAATACTCATTAATCGTTATGACTTAGGTAGGTACCTACTATAAAGGTATAAACAAATAATTATTAGCGATATTACAGTGATACAGTATGGTAAGGGTCTGTACAAGGTCATTAGTCTTTTTCTGTTATTAAATTAAATAATTTACACCTCATTATAAATTTATAAACTTATCATAGATGAGTACATCAATATATCTCTGTATTATGCACCGAATGTATTGAGCTTATAACGAATAGCTCGCTTTCTCAGAAGTCTAGTTGCATTAGTTCAAAGTCAGCTCTCGTTAAAAATAACAATCCTAAAAACATAAATTATTGGAGAAAAAACAAATATTTCAACGAGTTGAAAATTCAACGAAAACAATATATCACTATAAATAAATTAAAATATTTACGAACGCCAATACAATATGGGTATTTTATACATTTTATCACGATTATTTAAATGTACCAACATGATAATAAGTACCTATCTATGATATATGATCTTTATTGGCCCTTTGTTTTGGCATAACATAACATACTTATGCTTGCCTAGTTTAAATTATTATTGGGGATGTTACTTTTTTTCTAATTAAATTACATTAAACATAGCCTTTTAAAATTTTTATTTCATTATTTAAAATTTACTTTTTTTTATTTGAACAAGTTACATTATTTTTGAGTTGAGCTTTAATGAAATTTTTATTAAATATTTATTTTCAAAAGTATCACTGGCGCTTAATAATATTATGTAGTTAAATGTTAATATATTAACTATGTACCAGCAGCCAAAAATTTGAAATTGTATGAAATGTTTTATTTAAGATCCAAAGAAGCATAATAGTTTCGAAAAAAAAATAGGTAGGCATATCGTATATTATGTAATTTAAGTATCACTCTTCATAGGTAGGTACTTACCTAAATTCAATTTAATCAAACAAACGCAAATTACTGAGAACCATACTGTCATAATGTGGGATATATATACATAGGTATATGCATAGGTGATTCAAAAAGCACCATAAGCTCACCCCCATTTTTCCCTATAATAATAAATTTATTCAAATTTTTGTTTTTGAACTTTTGAATTTAGGTACTATTATAAGACCATATTTTCAAATTCTTGGGATTATTCATAGTATACTATTAAGGAGTACAGGACCATAGGCGTAGCGTTTTGAATTTATATAATATGTAGAGGGGCTATTATATTTCTGGTACACAACATATTTTCTAAAAATGAAACTAAAAAAAATTACGGAATGGGGAGGCTAAACAAAACTCTGGGGGGCTATAGCCCCCTCAGATTCCCCATCCTACGCCTATGTACATGACTGTACTCTTGTGGCGTTTTGAACTTCAGTTTTTCGAATGATAACCCCCTTTTTTACATTAAACTATTTAGTGAAACAATTTTTTAAAAATGTAAATGTACCTACTTAATTTTTAAAGGTCATTTCTGTAAATCATATATTTTGACAGATTAATTATTATTAATTACCTATTAACATTTTCAAGACATCATATTCCTTATATCTTCCAAATCCATTTTAGTGGACTTATTATCCCAAGTATAAAATCAAAAATCAAAAATCTTGTTCGAATTGTGATTTTGATATTGCTAAATAATTTACCGTATAAAAGAGGTTGTTCGATTGAGAAACAGAAATTTGTATCTCCACAGTTCACTTTTTAATTAGGTACCTAGTACAAAAAATCTCAAGAATTTTAAAATACGATCTTTAAGTAACTACCTATATTTCAAAATTTCAAAAATAAAATGTTTTACAACTGCGTTACTTATTTAAAAAATAAAAAGGGATGAGCAATGACCTTACTTATTTTATTCACTCTGTATATTATAGTGTATAAGTACATCACACTGTAATCATTTAAACATTTTGAAAACATTTTTCAATGCGATAGATGATACTATTATATAATATAATATATACCATTATATTTTATTTATTTTATTTTATTTACGTAGTTACCCATATCGTACATAATATCGTATGGTACCTTAGGTAAATAGCAATAGTAAATAATAAAATATGTGACTTACCGTCGTCGCTGCAGTGTCTAAATACTTCTATCGTATTTTTGAGTGACGCTGATTGACATATTATTTTTAATATGTTAAAGTTATTTATTTCTTGTGTAGATTTATCGTGTGTAATAAAATATTAATAACAATAATAAAAATATTAAATATCATTCAAATATACAATACTCTTAAAAACGAATGTAGGTCATACACTTTATATCGATGCAGCCTATATAAACTTAATATAATTTTATTATTTTAGATCCTGAACGGAGCGATAAAATATGTATTTTGATATTTCATTCAATTTACTCGTTTTATTCTGATTTCTCCTAACACGGTTTAGTGCATAAAAAATGCTTACATATTGAGGGCAGTTTTTATAGTAGCAAATTGATACTTTTCAAGTAATCTGGAAAAACTTAATAAAAACACGGAAAATGGGAAATATATTAATAAGAAGGAATAGTAAAGATTTCAAATCAAAATATTTAATTGAAATTTTTACCAAAAAAATGAAAGTTGCACCATCACTATAATAATAATATTATGTGAGTCCCAGAAAGTAATTAAATTAAATTAAACTCGTCCTTAACCAAGTTACGTTTAATTTTAAATTAAATTTTTTGCTGTATTAACTTTATACTTTAAGAGTTAAATATATTGTTTGTAAACTATATTAATATAAAGTTCAATGTTATTATGACGTTTGCTAAACTTGATTTACCCAAGTTAATTTTTTCATCAACTTGATGCCAACCTTTGCTTGTTATCTACTGTGCAGAAGAGGGACTTCTCCAGTTATTTCTTTTTCATATTCATTATTCACATGATAGGAATTTCAATAAATTCCTTTTTATTTTGCCTACGTTGCTTAATAACAATAATGGCATCATTATCGTAGTATTTATTAATCAGTATAAAATACATCTTGTTCTAATAAAAAATAAAAACACTTTACAATTATAAATTAATTTGTTTAATACCGTTCATAAAACAAACAAAAATATCTTCCGGGTTAATGTGTTGCCCACGCCATTAAAGACTTACATTAATATTTACTGCAGTGGAGCGTAATATTATCGTCATTAACGCCGGACAGACTACCAAGTGATTATTACCAGTTGTCTAAACGGCATAGTTTTTCGACGATAACTATAAAGTAAATTTAATAAGAACAGCTATAATAAAATGTACGTCACATACTAAGTCCGAAGTGCTTGCTATATAATGCACAATATATTAAACTCGAAAATTGGTCTTAGTCCGTAAGTCATAATATACAGGGTGATTCAACAACAATTTCCCCCCCCTTTTTCTACGTTAGTAACGCAGTCATACAAAATGTGAGTTTTTGAAATTTTTAAATAGGTAGGTACATTTAACGAGCATATTTTCAAAGACAATTCTTAAATAGTACGAAAAATCTCGAGAATTTGAAAAATATCATTATATAGTAATGGTGGTGAGCACGCTTGATAATTAATTTGAACATACATAATTATTACTTTATAACAGCGTTACCTAATTTATTTTAATTAATGCTACAAGCGAAAAAAAAAACGATAAAGACAATACGGAAATGATTTTAATATTTTTATAGAAATCTATATCGTGTTCAAACAATTAATAGGCATTATATGCGATAAAATATAATATAGAATGGATATATTATATTCGAGATATATTGGATTGTGTATTATATACAATATTATTTATCAATTATATAAATTTTAAATTTAATAATTATTAAATTTATAATTATATAAATTGAAATATAAATAACCGGAAATACACACCAGCATACAATAATAATTGGTTTAAAACGAATTTGCCACGAATTATGTCTCTGTGCCAGCAAGGAGCAGCTGTTCGGTTGAAATTTCTCCGGAGAACCTCACAGAATCCGCAATTTGGACCTGTCACTTATGGCATCGGTGTCCGATTACCGACCGTAAAGATGATGTAGAGGGTACTTACTACTTATAAGCCATCGCATATGCTACATTTGGATCGGTCCATAAAAATATTTTCGTCCAGTAGAGATGGAACATGAACATAATGCACACGTGCATATTATTATTATTATTATTATTATTATTTAGATACCTAATATTCGAAAGCGTAAGTGCCCATATTGTGCGTATTATATACATACCGTACGACACTCATTATTTCAAAAACTATTGACGTTTTTGACAACATTTTTTTTCCATGCTGTTTAAATTCATTAAAAACATTTTTCTCAGAAAACTATAGTAAACGTATAGTTTTATGGCACTAATTTTTTATTTATTTTTTCCTTTTTTAATGACAACATGCATTTTTAATTCTTTATTCCAAAGCAGAATATTTTTTGGAGTAGGTGTACTTTGATAAATACAAATTTAAATTTGGATAAGTAGTTTATGAGTCATAATATGTATTTTAAGTTAAATGAGCGGTGTGAAGTGGTACATGGGTACCCAGCAAAATTATTCCCGCAAAATGTTGGCCCCCTAATCCGCTCGTTTAATCTTTAAATACTCACAAAGTTATAACTAATCGACTACTTCACCGAAATTTGATTTTTATGGATCGAAATACTCAATATAATATTCCTCAAAATATGGTACATCACTAAAATTTCATAATTTACATATTATTATCAAAATATTTATTATCATCATATATTGTATAACTTTCATCTGTAATTATGTTAAGTAAATTTAAATATTTCGTGGAATTCGAAGAACTGTATTATTATATGGATAACTGAAACAATTTACCAATGAATATTATATTCGTAATAAATTATAATTTTTATAATTATAACTTTATATTATATTTTATGTTCAATACAAATAAAATAAATAGCAAAATTATATTTTTAAAACCGATTTTAATTATTATTAACAAAAAAAAAAACCATAATCATTGGTGATAATTGACACACAATATTATGATAAACATATGGTTATATAGGTATGCTCGTATTTCTTAATTATTAGGTTTAATCAAAGTTACGACTAGCGCCGGATTGGGAAGAAATTACTTACCTGGCTGTCCGCCTAGACCAGCCCAAATCTCTAATTCAAAATTTCTTCAAGCCAGACCAAATCTTTCGAATTTTTAACGGCTCACCGGGTTTTTCCCGGTAGCCCACCCGCTCAATCCGGGCTTTTTACGACGTTACGAAGTTATCGACCGCGATTGCTGACGGATTAGCATTTTGTGTGCCACCGATAAAATGCAGTCAAAATGTTAACATATTAATGGCAGATCCGTGACCAGAATGGAAACAGCAACCAATAAATCGCATATAGTGTGATCCAATACCATATACGTCGCTACAACATTGCATGCAATGTTAGATAAAATATTGGACAGAAAACATTTTTTTTTCGAAGAATTTTATTCCTA
Source organism: Acyrthosiphon pisum (assembly GCF_005508785.2). NCBI lineage: Eukaryota > Metazoa > Arthropoda > Insecta > Hemiptera > Aphididae > Acyrthosiphon > Acyrthosiphon pisum. The sequence continues at coordinate 44,715,241 of NC_042493.1, forward strand.
CAAATGTATGATGGAGGAAAATGGAAACAAATTTTTTTTGAGAAAGAAACTGGAAGGGTTCTCATTTTTGGAAGAAAAAAATTGGCCACCCTATTTGTGTGGTCTTAGACCAATAAGTGAAAGGTTAATAATTTATGTACTTCCCGATGTCTGATTACTGGTTTGAATTTATAGCTTCTTTTCTAGGTTACTAATAATTTTTGACTTTTTAATTAAACCTTAAAATCATAACATTATTTTTCAAAAAATAATTCAATAAATGAAAACAAGTTTTTCAATTCTGATGTGTAGTAGGCAGACGGTAAATATTTTCCATACATAATACCTAGTAAAAACATTATTAATCTTTTGACAACATTTAAATCGGAACACTGGCAGTAAGTACCTACTTAAAATAACCTTTCTCTTTTAGCAGTTTCTTTGGCAATTCGGTATTAAGGAGCATTTTAAGTATTTTAGAATTTTAATTGGTTCTATAGCTATTTCACACTGACGTCCACTGATGTACAGGTACACAGTACAAATAGACATTCCATGTATAATAAATTGCCAATATTCCAAATTTTCTGCTCCGACAGTTTTAATTCGATCACAGTCGAGGTATACCTTTGTACGAAATAACAAAATAAATAAACGCATAATCAAATCCCGCGAAGACGTTTAAAAAAATACATTATTTTACAATTTCAATCACGTCGAATAATAAACATATGTAGGTTACATACCTATAATAATAGCTGTTTAACACTCGTCGCGTTATCGCGGGATAATAAGTGTATCAAAATTCGGTTTAATTAGTTTTTTCCATTAGTTCCTACACTTGTAATATTACAAAACATTATTATTTATGGTAGGCTTAATAATAATATGATTATGAATATAAAATAATATTATAATAACCGATGATTATAATTATTAAGTATTTCGCAATAAACTATTATCTATTAATTAATATATTATTATTTATGGAATATAAATTATGAAAGACATAATCTATATTATATAATATAATCTAATGTGTCTTGACTGGCTGACTTATCAATGTAAAGCCTAATCTATAATAGGTAATAGTCGTAGAGACTTGATATTTTAGCAGTAGGCATACGTCATAATGTAAGTTCACACTAATTAAGTGATTTTTTTCATAGTAATTTTATAAGATAAACAATATTTTAATGAAGGTTAAACGCAATAATAAGTATGTTTAAATGTGCAATTAATGTGCTACAAATCAAAACTTAAATCTTTTCTTTTTTATGTAAGTTTTGATCGTCATCGAGTATTAAATAACAAATTCAACAAAGTTTGAATCATACAAGGAGGTAGCATTTATTATTGGTAACGAAGTGCACAGCTATAATGCTATATATGGTATGATCCATTTATAAGGCTCACATTGCGACCAGAAGCAGCAAGTCTTAAAACCGAATGAACCATTTAGGCGAAGGGGAAAAAAACCAAATACAATTTAATTAATTGTTTACTTTATTTTACTCCTTTAACTATTACATATTATTAAGTAAATAAAACACATAAATTCATATTTTTAATTAATACGTCGTCATAACCATATTAACTTCGATACATACATTTGAAACTTTTATTATTATTTTTACTTTATACAAATGAAATAATAAAATATTTAATATTTGAATCTTGCATATTATATACAATTAATTATTTATTAAAAATATCTATTATTATAAAAAAAAAAATGTAATTTTAGTTTGTTATTTTGAGCTATTCCTGAAAGTTAAGTTGAAGTTGATTCACGTTCAAATATTTCATCAATGAGCGAGTGATATTATCTTTTAATAATAATGAAGTAGTAATAATAATATAATAACATGAATATTAGAAATATTGCAACAATATAATATGATGGTTATAATTATTAACCTATCCGTAATAAATTAACGTGCCTCGCGCGTATACCTACACCTGTTGATATAATAATGAGCGATTTTTTTTTTCGTCTTCTTTCGTTATCACCACCAGAAATAAGCTCGGCACTGCACGAGACGATCATCGAACTAGTTTACTCGGGTAGAACCTGATTCCGCCGGTTTGTCCCTTTAGGCAACACGATTCTTCGTATAGGTACCGGCAAGCGGTGCTCGTCAAAGGAAATACGGTTTTTAAATGAAATAGAACACGATTCTAGGAAAGAAAAAAAACGGGTGCAACGTTGCCAAATGAAATATTACATGTTTTATTGTTTGCCAAACACGTGACGGTCAAGCAAGTGTTATATATTATACATATAATATATTATTATAGTTATATGACGTGTGTAGTGTGTGTGTGTGTGTGTGCGCGCTCAACGCAAGTAGGAGGTACCATATACGTGTTTAATGGTTTTATAGTTATTGTTCGTTTTATTTTAACATCCCTCAGAAAGTAAGATGAAAAATTGTAGAAAAAAAAAATTAATAATACGTTTCGGTTCAGTCCTCTTCGGTCGGCGGCACGCTTTTATGGTTTATTATTATATTATAATTGGGTAAACATAATACCTACCGAATAATATTATTATGTAAGTCACCTAGCTGCGCTTCGTTTAATTAATTCTACAGTGGTCGTTATATACGACACAATAATAATATCATTTAATGATGTATTAAAATAATTGTTAAATGAAAAAAACAAACGATGTATTATTTCGCTGCGCATTTATCTATAATATTGTATTGTGGTGATATATTTTTTACCCCTCGTCAGACATCATCACCGACGTATAATATCTAACGTTTTTGGTTATTTGTATTTACTCTTCTGCTGCCATTTGATTGCTGCATACGTTTTTTAAATTGTTTTATCTTCGTCCCCATGTAAACGCTTGCAACAATATAATAATATAATATTAATGCGTATATATATATTATTATAGTTTCGTCTCGGTTTCGTTGTTTGATCGACAAATGTACATATTTGTAGTTTTATCAACTGGGTTGTCGTTATATTACATTTTGGTACGTACACGTGTAGTTAAATAACGCATCATCACATTATTGACAGAGAAAACATAATAATATATGTTACATATGTCCTATATATATTATTATTATTATTATTATTTGGTATTCGTTCACAGAATGGTCTGCAGTGTTTATTTTTACAGACAACGTCAACTCTGTTACACGGAACAAAATCATAAAGACGAAAATGGGTTGAAAACGGGACATTTACTGAACTTGGATATATTATCATAATAACTACTAATAATTAGAATTGTCGTATTTCATATTAAGAGTGTGCATGACTACCTACGAGTGTTTGAAATATGAGAGTTTCAAAACAAACTGATTTCATGGACCAAATTTTATTTTGAATATATTTTGAAGGGTTTAGGCATAGGGCCTATTTTGTTATTAGAGCATATAATATTTTACATATCTTAATAAATAAATGAACTCTTTCTTCATTCCACTTTACAGTAAAAAGACGAGAATCAATAATATGTGCCAATCAAAACTTAATTTGAAATTATCAATGAAACATTTTTAATTATCAAAAATTATATTTCTTAATTTAGGAAACATATTTTTTATTTCACTTTTATTGCTACGAAAGAAAATAAATATGTATATAGATGTTACAATGGTTTATGTTGGACCTATGGTCGGACCTGGTTGAATTGTCTTGTTATATTAAAGATTATTAATTATTTTTATTAATTTGGTACTTATGTGTTTTGAATGCATAACTACGTATTTTGATCTTTTTACCATTCATATTTGCATCATATTTAGCACCTCTAGTATATATCATTCCGGTCTTTTATCATAATGTACACTGTACGGGTACACATTTCGACATTCGCAAACCACTCTGAATTCCTACATATTTTAAGTGTAGTTAATAATGAATTTATTACGTTTCTGATTTTTTAGAACTTTTAAAATTGTACTTTGAATACTTATAAATTATAATATACTACCCGATATTATACCATTAGGAGTGACGTGTAGCACGGTTTATTCAATTTTAAATTGTTAGGAAGTAGATTATTTTGAATCGAAATATGAATATTTAGTTTAGGTGTTATTAAACTTTAAGGGCTAAATATAATTATAATAAACGATAATAGCCAATTATAGGTTTAAAAAATATAGTGTGGTTATAATAATTCAGAAATTATAGTTATTAATAACAATTTTATAATTTTTAAAAATATTCCGAGTGTAATAATTACTTAATAGTATTTATTATAATATATGCTTAATACATATTACATCTATTTTACATATTATTTTGATATAAAACCTACATATATACCTACATCAAGTTTAATAACTCATAATAATTAATACCTTCTAGTTTGAAATTAAATTTATAGATGTATTAAAATTTTTAAAAAGATCACCAGCTTGTCAATTTACAGGAGAAAACGACTGTTCTGATTCGAAAAAAAATTTGTACCACAATAATGGACGCTCCTTAAATGGTCAAAATCTAATTATTTGAAAATAAAGTCTTTCAGGGTAATTTATACTTCAAAGTTGAATATTTTAATTAATTATAGTATACATTAAGGGAGATCAACATGTTTGGTGAAACATCCTGTATATAAACAGTTAGTTGTAGTTTCAATTACTAGTGAGCCACTTAACGATGGGATATATAATGTCGTTATAATAATATTATGTTTGTTGATAGAGATTGAAATATGTTCGATAATAGTTTACATGGACCGGACTCAACACCTCGTGTTAAGACAGTGTGAGATGACCGGAATAATATTATTAATATTGTAATAAACACGATTATAAGCATGAGAGATTCCTTTTTTCTGTGATTTTTGGAGCTGTGTGAATGCACTGAAAGCTGTATGCAATGATTAATGATCCTGCGAAATTTTAATAAATAGGATAAAATAAGGGTGGTTACCATGATAACACCCTGTATATGCAGTTAGTTGTCGTTTCAGTTGGTGAGCCACGCAGAGACGGGATGTATTAATATAGTGTTGTTATAATATCATGTTTGAATATGATAAAGATTAAAATATGTGTGATAATATGGACTTAACACCCCGTTAAAACGGTATGCGAGGAACGGAATAATTGTTATTATTATAATAAACACGATTATAAGCATGCGTGATGCCTTTTTTGTGTAAATATTTTTGGAGCAGTGTAAATGTTCTAAAAGTTGTATGCGTTGATTAATGGTCCTCCATAATTATATGGAAACCGACTGAATTTTTTTCGATTTACCAAAAAGTTTTAAGGAAATAGTGAAAACACAGCGATTTCGACAATTTTCGAAATAGAAATTTATTAGAAAACACACATGTGTAGTCCACTACCTACAAAAAATAATAATATATATAATAAATTATATATTTAATTAATTTAATTAGGTTTTATTACATTGAACATTCATTAATATTATGTTTAACAGATTATTTTAATATATTTTAAATAAATAAATTTAAAAAAAAAACAAGTTTTTGTTCAGAATAATATTTGATTAAGTAATAGGTACTTTCAAAGTTTCAAATATAAAAACACCCTCTTTTAACCATTTTAAAATAAAATCACTTTAAAAACAATAGTTTCAGTTTTTCACTTCTTGAGCCTATTTTTGGTAAATATGGAGGCTGTACTTATATTAATGTCGAAGAAGTTAAAATTTATAATTACTAATTATTTTGAAAAAACATAATACCTATAGCTATGTAATTTATGGATTAAAACATAAAGTAACAATATATTGACCGCTGCGCAGATAAGTTTTTAGTAGTAAGCTATTATCATAAACATTATAAAATGGTATAATTAGAAAATATATTCTAACTTCTTCATATATATTTTTTTTATCTTTATTTGTGCAATATTACACTATTTTAATATCTTGTTTGAATGACTATTTTGCAGAATTACTATAAGTCGTATATTATAAGTATGGTATAATGTCTGTTGGTATCAATTATCAAGCATAATATGCTTACCTAAAAACATTTTAATATTATTTCAATTAATAAGCACAATAAATTGTGCTTAAAGATTTTTTAAGTACCTATATAATGTATATTGTATACAGCGTGATTAATTCATCATAATACAACGCAAACTATTTCAGTTACACCTATGTTGTTATTATTTTAAAAAGTATATATTATAAAACTGTTTTCGAAATTGCCCCTTTGATAAGTTTAAGACAGCTAAATCAGTTTGAACTCTTTTAGGTACACAATTATAATTTATTTATATTTGAAATAATAATGTATTGTTGAACGAATGGTTGATTTTTTCTAAAATTTTAAGTATTTTAGAGTTCCCAGGAAGAAATTGAAGCATATCGATACTGAGCGATGGTGTATTTTTATATTTTTGGATTTTTGTCTGTAATAGTTTCAAAATAATGACAAAAGTTTTGTTTTCATATTTCTACATATTACGATAAAATTTAATATTTATTGCAAACTGAAGCTTCAGTAAATAAGTAGAAATAAATATAGGAAGTGAAATTTCTTGTTCACAATTTGTTTGAAAGTAATTCCATCCAAAAAAACGGCATTTGATTTGCATTTGTAAATAATTATTTTAAAATGTATTTAAAATTATTATTTTTATACCTTATAAAGATTCATAATGATTATTAATTATCCACTGAGCAATGCTGTTATTGTGTTAGTTTTATGTTTTCTATCACTTAGCTAATTTTTTAAATAATTTGCATATTTTCGCGATTTTACTACGGCCTACCTGCACTTATGGCATATTGTAATACTTTATTTTAGTGCATACAATTATACAAATCTGTGCTGTACCTATACATTATCACGATATTCAGAATGAATGCATATTGCCTATATTTAAAAATATAAATTAATATTTATTAGTAATTAGTTATTACCCTTAGTTTCGGAATACGAATAAATTATAAAAAAATATGACAACAATAATACTAACATACTGTTACACATCACAGGGGTGAGGGAGGGGGGTTACGATGAGTGTGTGCCCCTCCCAACCGTTTGGTTTATTATTGTCATATAAAATATATTATTTTGATAAAGAATGGAAATATATTTAACGCTAACGTGGTCTGAGAATAGGTAAGAAAATGCATAGGTATCCTTCTCATAGTCCCATTTCAAAAATGATGAGCACGCATGGAAATCACACATTGTCGTATACTTTGTTACTGATTAGTAATTACATCTACTTCTACTGCCTGCTTTTATTATTAAGCGTAATACCTATTATCATTGCAGGACAAAAATATTTATAATATGAAAAGATACATAAAAAAATAAATGCACTAGAAACGTTTAAATATTTCCTTAACGTCAAAAACCTAGAAAAATTCAAAAAATTCCACAAAAAATGTTCGTTGTTCACATAGCGTGTGCGTGGACCTGCACATTTATATCTTGAAAAGCGTCGTGTCAAACATTCCAAAAAAAAAAAGATGCGAGTACATCGAAATGCAAGCCTTACTGATTACATAATTTTATCTACTACTAATAGTATACATACTTTTATGGTTAGGTATAATATTATATTATTATCATCGTAAGACAGAAATATTTGTATGAAAAGATACGTTTTTCCATCGATTTTAATATAAAATGTTATTGTTATTCACTTTTGGATTCCGATCGGAATGAGGGATTCATCTCTTATCATCTCTCTTATATAATATGTGTCTTTCTTTTGTGATGTCACCGATTTTCGGTTGTGAGACCGGAAAAGTGTTCCAAACTACATTTAATCGAACAAAGACGATGACATTTATCGGAATTCTTCAGTATTTTGTAAAAAAATAAAACTCCCGAAAACTGAAGGAATTTCGGAACATTGTTCTAAATATTAATTAGCATTATATCGTTTGTGATTATTTCAATATAATCTGTAACATTACGTTTGAAGGAGCCGTAAAGTTTTAATTTAATGTTAAATTCAACTCGTATCGACTATAATATATCTTTATAAAAATATCTCAACAATCTCGACCTATAACGTTTATTTTCTTTGCAAAACATATAAACTTGTACACAATTACCTCGTATTCCCCCGGTAACATTCTAATGCAAATAGGTTGGATATTGATATTTTGAATTTTAAGAATTTAAATACATTTATACTATAAACACAAATTTAAATAAATGAACTGTTAAAATAAAATCTAGCTCTCAGCTGTCACTATTTTAGAGATGTAGAAATCATATAATAAATATCGGTAAATTGACCAATAAAATGGAAAAAATGGTAAATTAGAATCTAAGGTTTCCATTTTTTTTCTAGTAAATACGATTGTTATTCCTATTGTTGACTGTTGTATACTTGACAAACTTACTTCTTTCTAATAATAACAATAATAAGAACTAAAATGATTCTATTGTTCTGTATCAGTGCATACCTATTATGCATATTTAATTATTTATAATACAATTAGATAATAAATAAATAATAATTAATATTAAACTATCAAAATTAACACAGATAGTAAAAACATAAATAATTAACATGATAATATACTGTTCGTTTAATCAAAAAAACCTAGACATAGCAATGCATTGCCGTGTGAGTTAGTTATTTTATAAATCTGTTTAAATATATAATATTTAAAATTGAATTTTTTCTTTTTATGAAATTATTATAATTAAAGTGTACAGAATGGTTTTTATTTCAATGCTATTGTATTTTATCATTATAACAATATAACGTATTCCAATAATATTACACAATTTGCAGGTAACACTATACACTATTCGGTGCCCACGCGAGCGATGCGAAATGAGTTCCAGTCTACACGACACTATAATATTATCACAGAATTAGTAAAATCATTTTTTTTTAAATCCAGTATTTTTTTGGGGGAACTTTGGCTCGAATGTGAACTATTCTAATATTAATATATTAATATATTAAATTCTTCTATTGGAGAGCATTTTTAAGCATTAATATGTTCTTTTGCGATGAATGATTCTTAATGATTGCCAAATCTAAAAAAAAGTGTGAGCAAGTGGGTAACGCTCTGCTTTACATTTTAGGTGTCTAGAGACGTCACTTTAATGGAAGTGGTAAATTTGAATTTAATGACAAAAAAATCATAGCATACGAAAAACAATTCTGAGAAAAGACAGGCCCGTCGTTTAAGTATATTTTATGATATTATTGTGATTAAAGTAATTTATTTTACTATTAGGTATTAGTACAACAACAGTGGGTTAAATTGAGTTTTGATAAAAAATTTGCATTTGAAAATGTCATTACATGTATAAAATATAATAATAAATTTCAAAGTTCCAAGTACCCACGAATAATATTTTTAAATTACACCAAAATAACTAAAATCAACTTTCTTCATTTAAATGTCTAATTTCGTTCAAATTTGAACTTTTTCCTTATTTTATTTTTGTTTTTCCAGACGCTTTTTAAAACTATTTGGAAAGTACCTGTAATTCTGAAGAGGTCCATCTTGGAAACATACGTACTTCGGGTTATCACGTATCTGATATTTTTCCCTCGTATTTTTCTTCAGTTAATGTTAAGCCACGAGTGGTATTTTCAACCCAGTTGAATCTGATTATTCCAGAGCAATTTTCGTTTCTCTCATCCTCATTGTCCATTGCCCCTGATGAAGTACTCGCCTCTCTTGAATTACTTGCTACCACTCGGGGTTCCGGCCTGGATGGTATCTCTGCCATATTTTTGTATCGCTGTAGGTACTAGAAATATTTTTACTATTTTCATTCATCTGATAATATCAGAACAATAAATTAATATGTATGTCAGTTTTCATTCTATTGCAAAATAATTATAGGTAGGTATGTAACACGGTCAGCTTATTCAATTGTATCACAATACAGGAAAATATGTTGTAAGTACACAAAATATTACTTTATAGATTATAATTTAAATATTCAATTCAAAGTTATTTTTTGCATTAGTTGAATGTCATGGTACCTATAGATTTACTATTACTATATCATTATTACCATTTGTCATATCATTTTGATAAATTGAGACTTGTCAAACTGTTTCTCTCACTTTTGAATTATTCATAACTATAGTAATACCTATACACCGCCGGTTCCACGCCACGTCCGACGGCAACATTAATTTAAAATAAAATTGTCACCGTAAGTGTTTTTTACTGTATTTATCTATATTATTATTATGTACATTTCGAAATTTCGGCATAATAATAATAATAATTATTATTTTATGGTAAACGTCGATGAAAGGCATTGACGGCATTGCTTTATCTCTCGTGAAACGATTAACGAACGACAATAACTTGACATAAATTATTACGTTAAATATTCATCTGGTCAGCTCCAAATGTATGCCTACATAGGTAGGAGGCGACCGGTAAGAAAATATTTATTTATTATAATTTATTAGTCAATAATAATATTATCTTCAATTTAATATATTTTTGTATAGGTAATTGAACGGATTAAAACCATCGTATCAGGTATAATATAATATATTAAAATCCTAGTGTGGTTGAAAACAAAATATATTTCTATACGTTTAACGGCTGGAAGATAGTTTATAATATATTTTATTTCGAGTAGGTATGGGAACAACGTGATATATACGCCTACCTGATTAAATTTAAAATCACTTATTTTTCTGGTCGTAATAATAATATTACTGTCGAGGAGAAAATTGAAACCTTGTAATATTATTATATTTTTACAAATCGGTGCAATTTCTTTCGAGAATTGAACTCTACACCGCCAAAACGCGACGAAGGTGTAGCGGTAGGTAGGTACGCCATAACAATAATATAAGCACACATCACTTACAATACATATTATTATGAGTATCTATACGTTTTGAATAAACGAAAATTATCAAAACAAAAATATTTATATTAATGTTATCGCGTTAAAATATTAATATTTTTATTTTTTATGAATAGAGGGCATGGAAAATAAATAATTCTATCGCATGTACTGGTCAGGTCGTTGTTTAATAAACCATTCCGATAATTACTATTTGCCAGGGGCCATTGTTTTAACGGGTACCTATAATATTATATATACATATTATATTATATACGCACCTAATACACGATTTATTACATTTGCATATAATACGAGACGAGTCCTATAGCCATAATCTACTTGCTACTAGTTAATACTTTGGTTGCATAAGTTATTGACGTGAGAGACGTATTATACTGCATGGTCACCCCTCTCCCTAGTACAATTTTACTTTATAATAACGAATTTATTCAAATTTTGATTTTTGGAATTTTTATATGCCTGCCTAATTGAAGATCATAAATTAATCGTTTTCTTAAGGTTAGATTTTTTTTAATCGATAATTTACTAGTGTCCTGTGGCTATACAACATTTTAATTTTTTTATTCTAACGAGAGCCACCCTTGTTTATCGTAAATTTTGTTATAAGGAGATTATAGTTTCCAAGGAGTTATTGCACTGTACACTAAGGTAAGTATACTGATAATTAACGTTGTTAGCTGCTGGTTTTTATCTATGTATATATTTTTATTTTAGTTCTTTCAATATGCTCTGATAGTTCTTATAGATCGTACAATTTTAATAAACAAACACAATTTTTTCAATCATAATATCTTATTATAATTATCTTTTAGTTTAATAAAAAAGAGACTAATCCTCGTACGAATTTCTATTCAGACCAATATTTTGAAAAAAAATCATAACTACTAGAACTAGGTACATACCTAACATTTTTCAGTAAAAAAAAAGGTAGTTTTCATTTGAAAATTGAAATATATATTCCACCTTTAATAATTAATAAATATCTACCTAATCATATCTAGTTATATTATACCAGATATTTTTTTTACAAATTTTAAAGTTTTAATAAATTAATATTTTGGGGATTTAAAACCATCGTTTTTTTTTTATGCTAAAAAGGCTCATTTTCATTCCATCGTAATGTCGTGTTAAACAATCTAATATTACGTGATTTTGACCTAGAAAAAAGTTTGTATTTCTAATCTTGTCATATTAGATTATTATATGAATGATTTAAGACTTTGAATCATATTTGGACATGGCTATATGACATAGCGCCAAAGGTACAAAAATTACCTATCATTGGCGCCAAAATTTGAAAGACATAAGCGCCAATCTAATATTTTATACCTGTTATACACAACATATGACATAAGCGCCAATAAGATGCAAAAATGACACATCATTTGCGCCAAAATAAATATTTTATATAAGTAGTTTTTTAAAAATTGATATATGTTATAAAAATGATATTATATGTATATACTAAATTATATTAATATTATTTTATATAAATAACTATTTGAAAATTGATGTCTTATAAAATTATGTTATATTATAAAATTAATAAATCATAAATTATGATATACATTTTTTTGGTACACCTCAATGACACATTACCACTGGCAATATCAAGTAAAAATCTATATTTTTGCTCTTTAAAGAAAATACACACAACACCTTTATTCGTAACAGTTTTTTGTAAAATCCATTTTAACGAATGCTTTCGAAATAGATACTATAACAATATGTTATAACACAAATCTGCTCACAAAACTCTTCACACACGACTGTCTATATGTGACAATCTATCGTTATCAGATTACCTATACACTTGTCGATTAAGATTAAACGTTTGGAGTTTTTGAACGATATATAGTTCTAAATTTAATATCTGTTATTTAATATCTATTAACCGTGGCACACAGGTACCTAAGATTTTAGCGCTTATGTACGATACGACTTTTTTTTCTTATCTCATTTTGGCACTTATGTCTTCCACCGTTTGGACATATACACTAATCAAAATGACAGAATTTGAATTTAAAAAATTTAAATTTTTTGTATACTTGTTATTATATTCTACACTCAACAGTAAATTACGCTTCTCTAAGTAAATAAATGGATATATTAATTGTTCTTAGGATCTAAAGTTGTCATATTAATTATATGATGTGCAAATCCGTTTCAATATCGAAGTCGTATTATCGGATTGATCGGTAAACCTATGATGGAATGAAAATTGATCAATTTAACAGTGAAATAATATGCTATAAATCGTGACATGGGTTATATAGGTACCAAGTCTTTGACATGTGTACGTGTGAGGATAAGAGAAGTACCCTAGTATAACACTACAAATCCATACAGTGGCGTTGTGGAATTTACATTTTTTAGAGTCTACTGTCTAGGAATAATATAATATTTCATCTACCCTATAGCACCAATAATCAAAAAAGTCATCCAACGTCATCGTAACTACCCGTCGTGGTAATAAGTAATAACTATAGTAGGTACATACTAAAATATCACTATAATTGGCCATTACTCACCACCCACCATTTGTGTAGATATACATCCCCTTAAGGTTTCTTAAGGAGAGCACCATCGCCCCGCCAACAACACACACACCCACTAATGATCATTTACTAAATCCAGGACAAATCTCGTTATTGCCGTTTACAGAACTCTTTACAAACGATGCATTTCAAATTCCCTTATAGTTACTAAAATGTTCAAACCGCAATTGTCACCACATATATTTTAAGCCTAATATCACTGACTATATTGCTATCTTCAGTAGGTTTTTTAAAGTTTAATAGCTTAGAAACTCCTAGCTTGATTTGTACACATGAACGTTACAAAAAAAAAAAAAAAAAAATCGTCTCCTTAACAATTAAAAATTTTAAAAAAGAGGAAAGTAGGAATTGAAAGTAGGTAAACCTTTACTCTGTTGATAGTAGGAATCGAATGTATCTCATAATTGAGACACCGCTGTAACGGATGTGTTAAATTTGAATTCAATGGTAAATCATCTTGTAATCGATGAAAAAACAATTTGAGCAAAATGGTCTAGCTTTTTGGTTACCAAACAATTATATTTTTAATAATGATATTCAAATTTTCGTTATTTGTTTTTTAGCTATTCCCGAATATTTTTAAAAGTGCCGACAATTTTTAACTTTGACCTCCCAAAAGCACCAATTAGAACCATTTTTCTGCAATAAACCTCCATTAAAGATGATAATTAGAGAATTTTTCTACTAAAAAAGTGTCTCCAAATAAAAAAAAAACACTCAATATCATTGTAAAATCAATACATTCTACGCACCACTTAGAATCTCACGGTAGTTCTCATTAAAAAAAAAATAAGTTTTTTTTTGGCACAAGATAGATAATCTTTTAACAGAAAAAAAATCCAAGTATTTGAAAACAATATGGTCTTTGAGAACTTAAAATTCTAAAAAGGCAGGCAAATGGGTGTCGCTCTACTGTACAGTGGTTTACAAGTGGGTCACTGTGATTGATGGTGTTGAATTTGAATTCAATAATATAATATCATTGTATAGGAAAAACAATTCTAAACGAAGACGGTCAGTCAGCCTACGATATTACTAAGTGTATTACTATACTATAAACTATTGGGAATTTTAAATTTTCACCTCCCGAATATACCAACGAGTTTCTCTTTTCTATTGAACAAGTTACTATTGAAAATAATCGTAGAAGTTTTACTGCCTCGAACGGTGATGACAGACACAAAAATAAAAAATAAAATAGAAACACACATTTTTGTAAGATACTGATCAGTACATTCATCGCTCCACTCAGAATCTAAAATCAGAAAAGTTTGAATAAATGCGGCATTATCTGTATGTCCCGGACAAGGCATAGGTATCGTGATTGGTATTTAAAGTGCACTATATATTATAAGATTCTTTCTTATCTCCTTTGCGTTGCGTTAAAAAAAAAAAATATATAATAATATACCTACCTAAGTATAGTGTGTTCGCGTGTTTTGTACTTTCATATGTACATAAATTATGTAAGCACCCGCAGTACATATTGTGTATTTTTCCCCTACAATATTATGAAACAATAATGTTTATTTTATAATTTATATATTATTATGTACCCACACAAGTACAATAAAATTAGCATATTATATTTTAGACGATTGTCGCCAAGTTAGTTTTGTCTATAACTTCAAATGTATACAAAATGTTATATGAAATATGATTAAGAAAAATGATTGCTTTATTCGAGATTCTACGTAATTATTAACGTTTTAAATATATTTTCACCAAAACAAGAAAAAATCTCATAAGACTTGTCGCTCATTGGTGGTAAATGTATAAAGTTTATTTAAATAGGTATATATTTTTAATGTTGAATTACTAATTTTCATTAAGTATTCAAATAGTTATTTGTAGGTTTTGCGAGTCTAGGCGTGTAGGACTGGATGGCTGCCGGGCGAGTACGACGACAAGCACGATAAAGTTCCACTCGTTGTAAAGGCTTTAGATTTAGTGCAAAAACGCTTAGGGCAGAATAAAAGTAGAAACGTAAGTAATAATATTTGTCGAAAAATCGGTTAGGTTAGGACAGGAATGCAGCTATTGGGTGGGATAATTAACCCGAATATTCACTTAAAGTCACCAGCACAATCGTTTTTCCTGATTTCTAAAAGTTCCCAATATAGTACTGATAAAATATTATTACGGGATAGATCATATTTAGCTCTACTATGAACGTTTGATTTAAACGTTTTAACGTCATGTTATTATCGTATATGTTATATCCAATGTTTTATACCGATTACCGAGTATGACGTATACACAGCCCAATGAAAATATTTAACATATTGATGTTAAAAAAAAATAAAAAAATACAAGTGTTGGCCTATTATTAATTAATAATTATAATAAGGCCAACACTATAATATATATTATATGAATGTACTTACTATTTTGTATTATAATATTTTTTTTTACTTAAATTGTCATGGAAACAAAATTCTATATTATTCCGATATTTTTGTACAAACGACATATTTATTTTTGCGATATTTTTACCGCGATAATATTGCCGCGATATTTTGACGTGTATCCATACAATATAATATTATGAAGGCCCTGCGTTTTTACAATGCTGTGCATAAACGAGTTAAAAAGTTTTAGTTTTAACTCAACTTGTTGTAAATATTTTTTATTAACTTAACTTTTAACTTCATTGATTTTTATTGATACCAACTTAATAAATGACGAGTTTCTTTCGATCAAATCCAAGTCATGTTTATTCATAAAAAAGTAAATCTATTTACCAGCATAAATTAGTATTTACTGGCTAGAATTATTCAATACAAATAACTTACCTATTTATTTTTAACGCCATACGGCAATTTATATTAAGCTATATCTATTAGCATTAATATAAATTAAAAACAAGTATACTCTAATGTAGTGAGTAAATTAATTGTTGATTTATAAAGAACATGTAACTTATCTGAGTAACCGATAATAACAAACGATCAATATTAAACTTTATTAAATTATTTGAGGAGCGAAAATTGTATTGGTTTGAGTTTTTTTTTTGTGTCATCATTACCTTTATAAGGACAGTAAAAATGTTTCAGTTTTCTTCAACCACATATTTTCTGGTAGGAAAGTGAATCTTGTTAATACTTTGAGAGGGTCAAATGTAAAAATTCTCAAAAATTTTAAAGGAAGTCTAGATAACTGAAAAACAAACAAATATTTAAAAAAAACTGAGATTGTTATGCAAAACCAGTTTTTGAAAAAAATAGATTTAGTTTTTAATGTGATTTAAAAAAAATATAACACAAAATATAGATAGATGAAATTTTTACTTAAATGTTTATATTATACAAAATTCATAATAGTTTCGAAATATTGAGACTATTTTTGTGCTGTTTATAGGCATAAGAAAATTTCAAGTTTATAGTTTTTTTTTTTTTACCTATGTCGATGATACAATATTTTTCGGACTGTCTAAAAACATAAAAGTATTATACAACGTTCCTCATAAGCTCATGTTGGTGGAAATTAAAGAAAAAGTTGAGGGGAAGTCCATAATAATGTTTTATGATGATTGTCTTGAGTTAAAAATTTTACATTTTTTAAAAACAAGAAAATTGGCAAATAATTTCTTAAATTAATTAATTAAAAAAAAATTATTTCTTGTAAGAAATGTATAAACATGTTTTCATTTATATTTAAGATTTTAAATTTCTATACAGGATTTCCCCGATGTTTTCTACAATTAACTAAAAAAAAAAATTTACTAGAAAGTCAAATTAAGTTTTTACGAGTTTTAGAAATTAGACATAGAATATTATAAAGACCCGTAGATTAACAAATTTTCATACAACGATTTTATTATTTTGTTGTTACAAAAAATATTAACTGTAGGTACTTCACATTTTCATCAAATGTTTATACTATTATTTTCTATACAAGAGACAATTTTAAAGACATTTTAAATTTTAAATTAATTATTAATGTCAATAAAATTTTATTTGTTTAGTCAAAAAGCTTAAAAATGTAATATAAAGTTTCTCATAATTTGATCCAAAGCTGTCGAAAAATATTTTTAAAAAAATGTTCACAATTTTTTATTTGCATTTGAAGTCCATATTTTTTAGAAATTTTTATTATAATCTTGACAATTTATAAATTATTTTTTTAGTCAAATATTCATAATATAAGGTTACCCATAAGTGTTCTATAGGCATGATTTTTTTTTAAAGTATTCAAAGTTCAAATATTGACAACATTGAAAATTTACAAATTACTGAGTAGTTAAAAATTTATAAAAAGTTCAGATTTTATAGATAAGGATTGGAAATTTAAAACCAGGAATCTCATAAATATTTCATGCTATAACCAAAAAATCTAAAACATTGATTAACGCAGTTGTGTTTTACAGACATTACATATTAAGACCAAGAAAAATGATTTTATTTATTTTGTTATAATTAAAAAATATTATTCATTGTTATATGGAACTTTTACAGTATATTATTATATTGTAAATATACAATGACATTTTCGAATATAATTTTTTTGGAAAAAATTAATATAATATACTGTTGTACTAATATGTCTAATAGTAAAATAAATTACTTTAATCACAATAATATCATCAAATATACTTCGTGTAATATTATTATAAACAGACAGACCATCTTTGCTCAGAGTCGTCTTTTGTATATAATGATTTTATATCGTTGAATTCAAATGTACACCATCCATTACAGTGACTCATTTGTCACTATTGTACTGCAGAGTTACATCCACTTACCCGCTTTTTTAAACTGTTTTCTTTACTTAATTTAACTCAGTTAATAAATACATCAACTTGGTTTTCAATCTTGCATTTTAATACATTAAAAGTTGGTCGTTTTATAAGTTACAGTGCACATAAATTGCTGCACCTCCTAACAAAATTCTTATAAAAAATGCCTCACAATAAAGTAAATAGTAGTTTTTTTTAATTATAAATTAAAAGCAGTATGAAACAAAAAAATAACGATTTCACGTCGGAACTCAAGTAAATCGATTTCTTCAACATGACGTGTTTCTTATTATATTTTTACTTTAATGTGAGTTCGTTTGCAGAAAATAGTAATTCGTTTTTGTACATTTACTTTAACCGATTTAAATTGGTATGAAAATTATTGTTATTTGTTTATTGTCTATGAGAGTTATTATGATTTAATATGAAACAGTTATCATAGCATTATAATATTATGCATTTATAAATCATAATATGATTACTATTTGTGCAGCATACAATGACTTCATCTTAAAATATTTTATCTTGACAACATATAATTTATTTACATATAAGGATAGGTACCTAAGTAGTAGAGAAATCAATAAAAATTGACCTGAATAATTATTTGCCTAGTACAATTTCGAAAGACGTGAGTTTTAATTTATTTTACATAGTCATATATAATAATATGTACTATGATGGCCATTTGTATTACTTTCCGAACAACATCTGAATTATCGAGAATTATTGCAATGCCTATTTACTTATAGCGGTAACGGGATTAAACGTGTTTTTGTGTTTTATTTATTGCAATCACATTCAATTTATTTTAAATGTTTTATACTTATGATAATAATTTGATCTTAAAATATACGATTGTAATATTATACTAATATGCTAGGTTTTAATTTAAACTTTCCAATATATAAGGCTTATACTTTATGGATTATAAATAGAGTTCATAGTTTTTTAAAAATAATTAATGACACTTAGTCTCATTCAGTTAATAATAACCGTTAATGGATCGCATAATGAATGGTAAAATATTCTAAACAAACATCCAACGAGCTAGAATTACGACGATTGAAATTCGTTCATGATGTTTTTACGGTTTAAGCTTTGTTATCATTAATTGCATAATATGTAATTATTTAACTAAAACAGTATTTTAATTATTTTTATACGATACGGTAATCATTATAACGTTTTCTGACTCTTATGTCTCACATAGGCTTGGATACAAGGAAAGGAGAGCAAGACTCTTCTCTCCTACGCCCCAAATTCCATCGCGAAAAAGTCTAATTTTTATAATATTATTATTATTGCGTTTATGTCGAACTATATCGTTAAAAGTTACAAAGTTGTGGCGCACCCAATTTTTCCGTATTGACTTAAAATCTTCCTTAATATTTAGTGAGTCCACTTTCACTGCCATCTTAGGCTACTCAAGTTTTACTAAAGTTTTAAAATCGGTGTTAAATGGATGAAGCGTGTTATTTGCTATAATTTCCTAGTCCATTTTCAAAATTGTTGGATCCATCTAAAAACCCTACTTTTCGATGGGTTGGCTTAAAGTTGGCTTAAAATCTGTCAAATTAGAGTGAAATATAATCCCATTCAATACAATCCCATGCCAACGACTTAGAAAATTAGACTTTATTAGTTATGAAAGATTATCCCATTCTGCGGTCGAGATTTACATCAATTTGTTATCATTTTCTTCTAATAATAGTATACAATTTAACATGGATAAATACCGAAATAGTTGGATGAAACATTATGATGATAGATACAAAGCTGAGGTTTCGTGACAAAAAAAAAAAAAATTGATGACAACTATATAAGTCAAATGTTTATTAATTTGTAATGTAAAGAAATACAAATCGTAATACATCACTCATGTCGTATTAATAATATAATAATGTGTTTATGATATAAAATGTCCCCTTCCCCCGCCCTAATAAATACCCTTGAACTGCTCCTAGTCTCGTTCCAAAGTAAGTAAACCGCTAATAAACGAAACGCAACCGACTGCCATTGATATACCTACCTAAACCATTGCAAATCATTATAATGCTAGACTTTTATTATTTTTTTTATTTAAAAGGAACTTTTTTTTTGGCTGTAAAATATTATTAATTATTACTTACCTATATTATTATTATTATTATTATTATTATTATTATTATTATTATTTTAGATTCTGAGTGGAGCGATGGATTTATATATTTTACAATGATGTGTGTTTTTTATTTTTTATTTATTTTATTTTTATTTATATATATTTTACGCCAATCGGCAGTTAACAATAGTACATATTATGTACGTAATAACAATGTAATATGTATACACGATAAGTGGTCGAAATTATACTTCGATTTTCAATTTCAATATCTTTTCTGGTGGGAATCTAGTTGGTAGGTCGTTTAAAGTGGTCTAAATAGTAAATTATCTGGAGTTTTCAAATGCGTCGGGAAAAACAAAAAAAAAAAAAAAAAATGAAAAACGGTAATTTTTACTTAAATCTGGTTTTCGGAGAAATTGATTTAGTTTTATTAGTGTAACTAAAAAGCAAACAAATAACCGTAGATTTTTATTTTATGTTTATATTGTCATTTTCTATACAACATGAAATTTTCAAAATATTTCGATTCATTTTGAACTATTTATATGACCATACGAATATTGCGATTGTTCTTAGTTTTTTTAAACTTTTACAGCTTTCTACAAAATCTCAAATTTTTCATCAAATTCGTTTATCGAATGGCAAACGTTAAAGTTCAAATACACTTGCTCCAGTGGGCCACATTACACAGCAGCGTCTCGATTTTATTTTTAAATTTTTATTACCCGCTCAGCATAATCATAGCTCCCGTACTCTCCGTTTATGTGATTGTCTTTATTAATCACAATTTTAAGCATATAGTATAAAGATTATGTTTTGTTTGTCCTATATAAATAAGTGTAGTAATATGTATACACCTAAAGTTTTGTCTTAAAGTGTAAAAATAAAATCATATAATAGAAAATAGTCAAAAGAACAAATGTTGTGCATTTATGGTTTCATTGTTTTCATTTTCTATTACCTACCTAAAAATCAACAATTTAAGTATAATACGAGAGACTAGAACGTATTCTAAATAATGATTGCACAAATATAATATTTATTAGTAAAAACATGAAATTAATTTACTAGTAAGTGTTATGAATATTATGATATTTGCAGCAAGTCAGACTTGGAAAGTTCGATAAAACTAAATTTATCGATTTAATTATATTATGCCTATGTAGAAAATCAAGCTTTTAAAAATTAAAGTTTGAATATTTTTGGAAGAAATTAGAATTCACTTTGAAGAAAATAAAAGTATTTGTATTTATTGAGACGGTAAACTAGCAGCCCGTCATGACACGTTAATGTAAGTTATACTATAGGGCTCTAACGGTATAATCAATAGTAAGTCTAATTCATGCCTAAATTATATCATAGACCCTTTACCTGTGTTTATGCCATAACTATTTATTGATGAAGTTCCTAAGACTAGTGTGTGTACAAGGAAATAATAACTATTTAACAATCGAATTAATCGAAGATTTGTCATTTTGTCGAAGGTTGCACATATATAGTCGACAAATTCATAGTAAGGACGAGTATTATACTTGCATAGAAGTTCCGAAGGTTACTATTACAAGTGGTAGAAATTTAAAGTTTTTACCATGATTTTTGAGCTTTAGTTAAATTTAATTTGTCTACACACACTTCATAACTATTTTTTTAGCTTTTAGGTTTAAAAAATCGTAATATTATGCCAATATTCTATATAGAAAAACATGAAAATGCAATAGGACAACTTTAAAAAAAACAAAAATCAAAAATCATAATCATTGTAATCATATATCATAATAATAATATATTCTAATGTAACATTTTATAATTCATTGAAAAAAATATCGTAATTTAATTTCAATCACATACATAATAATTTATAGGTACTTACTTTTATTCACCTTAAACGAAAAATTGTATCTTAGCCACACCCCAAATAATATATTAAGATAAAAAGTTCCACCTATATGGCTATCGCGGCCCTGAATTAATTTTAATTCATTAAAATTGTATTTTAAATCTGTTAAATATTATTACATACTAATAATTTGATTCTAATTTGGTTGCGATTTTCAAAAATATTTCGTTTAATAGGTAATAAATACATTTTCGTTAAATGGAATAATATTATGGAAGTTTCGCTGTATACAGGTATTATATTATGCTTTAACGACCCTTTAGAACAATGCAGTGTATCAGGCTTGTGCCGTCATAAAACGAGGAAATCTCCCATTAGGTGGCGAAAGGCGAAGCTGAGAACTCCGAGGCGATCGATCGACTGCAGCACATAATAGCATGCCAATCCAATAATGGGAC
The DNA here is from genome assembly GCF_005508785.2 of Acyrthosiphon pisum. Taxonomy (NCBI): domain Eukaryota; kingdom Metazoa; phylum Arthropoda; class Insecta; order Hemiptera; family Aphididae; genus Acyrthosiphon; species Acyrthosiphon pisum. Next base: position 44,737,716 of record NC_042493.1, read on the forward strand.
ATTTTACGTTCGAGTTTTACTGCAAAAGTGCGTCGAAAAAATATTGAACATATTATTATTTCTCTCGTACGACCGGCAATGGCGTCTATAGGGTTTCAATTTGGTAAATATTATTACAACCGACTGCAAGCAGTATACCGTATACGTCATATCTTGGATACACTTACTACACACACTAATCTGACCAGGATCGTTTCGACATCGCTTCTCGTATCGGTATCGGTGGTAAGTAAATATAAGTTTCCACGTACAGTTTTGTAGCGTAGTGATTTGCCATTGGCCGACATCGGAAAATGTAACAATATTATTTTTTGTATACCTCGTATTCCCATATGCTATCATAATAGAACGGTGAGCTGGTGAAAGGGAATAAACCAAATATTACATTTTTTTTCTTGAAGTTTTCTCAGACTTAAGGGTCCTGCATTTATTAGAACGAAGAAAATATTATGTAATTCAACGTTACATTTTTCGTAGAACGCGTTGAAAAAAGTCTGCACGAAAAGAAATAAGTCAACATAAATGATTTGAACAAATTTTTCTCGTAAATTGTATTAAAGAAAATTAATAGGTAAGTCAGTATCTACTAAAAAAGTGGAATAAGTCCAAAATATTACTTGTAATACTAAAAATACATATTTTTAGTAGTATCTATTTTATGAAGTTTGAATTGTATGACTAAAGTCTAAAAGCATATTTTGAGTTTCTCAATACGTCAACATATTATTATATGTTACTTTGGTTAAATAATATAGTATCGATAATGTTATTTGTAGGTATCTAATTATCCCCACTAAATAAAGATTTATTAATGCTATTATTATAATTTGATTTATTTATTTGAACCATTAAAATTTTGCAATTGTGTTTAAATTAAAATATTTTTGGTTGTTTGTTTATTTTTTTAAAAAATAAAGGTTATACAAAAGTTGTTCATTATATTATGACTTTACTTTATTGCACTTAATGATTTATTAAATAGTAATTAAGAAAGTTTTTAATTTTGTGAAAGAACGTCATACTTAGTGTAAAAACAGTAACTGATACTTAAGTCACATTCAAAAGAGAAAAATTAAAATTATGTTTTAGAGTTTAGATAAAAGGAATAAGTCATGTGTAATGTGTTTAATAGATTTTTTTCCAAAATGAATAAGTCATATACCTAACAAGTTTGATAACAATTAAATTGTTACGATTTAAAATAAATGTTTATAGAAAAATTCATAGGCATCAAAAGTCAAAGCAATATTTTAACATTTTCCCTTATCTCTTAATAGGGTAGTTTTCTAGTAATATCTTTTTGACTCATTACTTTTGCACTGTACCAATTGTTTGTTAGATTTATGTCTTGAATATTATGTAGTTATCTTTCACAAATTATATTATCATATCTGAAACGTATACACAATTTGGAATGTAGGACAATTTTCCTCTATATGTTACCCTCCACGCTTTTTTCGGCGGAGTAGGACAAATCCCCGGAGTAATATTTAATAAAGTAATATTTTAGTAAAATAAATATAATGAGTTACTTTTAAAACCAGTATTATAACTTAATAATGTGTGTTTTGAGATAACCAAACAATAACACAAATAAAGGCGTTTTTATAAAATTATGTAGTATTCCATGTTATTATAAATTATATTTTATTTACCTCCAAATCTTTTAAGAATTATTTTCAAAATTATATTTTTACTTAGTTTGTTTTAACTTATAAACATTAAGTATTTGTTGTTTTTGTATTATAATTTATAAAATCATTATTTTTATTGTATCAAAGAATCAATGACATTAAAACATACATTTATAAACAATTATAACATATTTCATGGAAATATTTGGACATTTATTTGTTTTTATTTTATTACACGTTATTACACAAGATCAACAAATTAAAATTTAATTTTCAAATTAGTTTTCCAAAAACATGGCGCGGGAAATGTTCGTGGGAAATGTACAGGGAGGAGGGATTTTTCATTTACTCATTTTGTTTGTAGGTAGGTCATACAGTCATTATAATGACGCAATAGCGGAATAAACATATTAAATTAGGATATGTCGCGTGTATACTATTCGTTTTTACTCTACGATGACAAAACTTTTTACACAGAGTTGTTGGACAAAACCTCAAACCTATAATTATACTTAAGGTACCTCCTTTACACTATAATATCGTGTCATCCATAATTTAACGCATCGTGTTAAAATCCCAGTCTTTTAATATATTTGCTTAACGCTGTGGTTTTATTTTAAATATATACCATGTTACCGGTGTTTACCGTAAAGTTGAAAAATATTCTACTTTGTATTTTCAGTGACAAAATGGTTATCAATAAATTAAACTACTATGGTAAAATGTTTAAAATGCCTTTACACTCTATCGTGTCGTGCCAAGCTACTGTCGTCCACGATGGCAGTAGTTAGGGCCACTTTTTTTTTTCAGGGTCTCGTAAATTTTCTTGTTTGCTTGGCGTGTGCCAGGTCTATATAGGGAGTAAGGACCCCGTAAAGTATTTATCGAAACATTTAACTGTATGCAATTTTTCTTTACAGGACCCAAATACTTTCCTATTAGTGTGAGCAGGGTATAATAGTAGGTACCAGTGTCAAGTAATAAATAGGAGAAGTTTTTTTCGGATTAATTGGTCTACTGCATGTTAAGTTAGGTCTTATACTTTTCCTTAAAATCAATGGGCTCAGACGAGGCCACGAGGGGGGGCTCACCCGACCCTGCACCGGCTCCGCTGTCGGATTCAGTGATCATGAAAATGTTGCATACGAAAATATGTATGATTTATAATACTAAACATCTACTTATACCTTTATACCTTTTATAAATATAAAATAATGATGAAGATTGGACATTAATTTTTGAAAGTTTACTTGATTAATATAAGACTCAACGAATAAAAATATTTTGAGAAAACCCGACTTTTTAACCATCATAATATTTTATTCAATCGATATAGCGAAACATACAGGAAAAATGGTAAACGTATATCAATACTCATAAACGTCAAATAAATTTTAATTATCGTTTTTGATCTAACCTACAACATATATACACCCTTGTAAATATAACGGTGAAAATATTGAAACAGTTCTCATGACAACCAAATAAAGTAACCTCAAACAAATTTTGTTTAAAATAAATTATTTTACTATTTTATTTTTTTATTTTATCATTAGATTCTGCGATGGGGAAAAAATGTTCTATTCAACAGCTTACTGAGGAAAATGAAACACAAAAAAAGTAATTTGAACAAATAATATACCTACTAAAAATACCTATACCTACCATATAAACGTAGATAATGTTTTCCTAAATTTACTAGAGTAATAATTATACATAATATTAAGCATTTCCACGGAACGCTAAACTTCGCCCATTTTTATGTTTACTGTTTAGTAAATTCTAAATAAGAATACTAAACATTGACATATTTTTTTGGTAAGGTTAAAATAGCTTACACTAGAAAATAATGCTTACCTCAGTATTTTCTTAACGCTCCTGTATAATGTTCTCTGAGTACTATACCTAATACTATATTGTATCGACAAATAATTTTAATTAACATCATGTGTGCTTACACATTTTTTAAGATCACACAAAATATTGATATAATTCGGATCTTACAGAAAATGTTGCTATATTTTATTGTTGATGAATTTTCAAGTACTCAAATGTATACTATAGTCTTCTGAGTTTTGAACTGGCGAAGACGATACTTGATAACAGTGTCCCATCCAGTGGCGTACGCAGGATTAAGGTTCTAAGGTTCTAACCCCCTTCGGCCTTCCCTACTGAGATGTCTTCTCTCTACAAAAAAATTATTATTTACTGTCGTAATAAATACACAGACTAAAAAAATAATTGTTAGCCATTTTTAATAGATATAAAATAAAATGTAAAATGACAATACCATCAAGAATCAATGATTTAGTTTTTTGTTGCTGATTAAGAATATTTCTCAACGTCTACCATAATCGTATCATCGATTATTACCACGTTTATTAAGCCCTGAATATGAGGCTCAATAGATAATCAAGTTAAATACTCAAAACGTAGACTAATTATTGAGAAACTCTACAATTTGTTTTATTTATTATAACTGTTTAGCCAACAATAATTGAACTGGGGAAATACATAACGCCCTCCCCACTACCCCCAAACAGGACTGTAATTGATCTTAGGTAGGACCGTAACCGAACTAAAATCCTGTGTAAGATACTGGCCTCATCTTATATTATAATAACCGATTGTGAAATATTGAAGAAAGTAGATTTATATCATAAACATTTTGTTATTTTGTTGTAATAATATAGGGGAGCGATATGCTTGAAAAAATGTACTTATTCCATTGTACGTGAAGTAGCGATGACAATGGGCACGCATATAGTAAAGCCTGAAGAATCGTGGGATTTGTGGTGGTGCACAACACCCATGGACTTTAAAAAAGCCAAAACTTTTAAAAAAATACCAAGTAAGCGAATTACAGCACTCAGAGATTGGCTCCGTTCAGAAGGCTATGACGTGAAAAAAATATGGAACGAAATTGATGACGTCATCATTAAAACCATGATCCTGGCCTATCCGTTTGTCAATCGCTGCTATCAGACGTGTTTCTCCGGTCATAAATACACGCCACCATGCTTCGAGATACTTGGATTTGACATAATTTTGAATGGAAACTGCAAACCGTATCTCTTGGAAGTCAGATATATATATATAATATTGTTACATAATTTATGTGTAATTTTCTTTAACACCCGAAGGTATATTGTGCTTAGGTTAATCGTTCACTAGACTTTTACACACGGACACGTCGATCGACAAAATAGTGAAACGAGAACTATTGACTGATACGTTTAAGAGGATGTCAGCGCACTATTCGTTTTCTCTCTCTGGCCCACGCGCAACATAGACAAAACGCATTTACGCAAAATCATTTTTTCTATGCGTTTAAGTAATCTTAGAGTAAATTTACCTATTACAAAAAAGATAGAGAATAATACTTTTGAGGGAATGACATATCGATTTGTCTAAATATTGTTTCAAATCAATTTAAACTTCATTTAAATTTACAACATTTTTTTTATTTT
>NC_042493.1:44742869-44756235 GCF_005508785.2 Acyrthosiphon pisum
CATAGAAAAATGGTTTTGTGTAAACGCGTTTTGTCTATGTTGCGCGTGGGCCAGAGAGAGAAAACAAATAGTGCGCTGACATCCTCTCAAGCTTTTGCATTTGGACAATACTCTAAAAATATTCGTTTATGGAGAGGATAAATGGAAATTTCAACAAAAAATCATTAAGGCCGATAAAAACATTTAGTATGTTTTATTACCAACATAGGCACGTCTCACCAGCCCGCACCCCATATGGAATATTGAGAGTTTTTTAAACTTGTTACCTTTTGTACACCATTTTTATGGATTTGCATGAATATTTTCCACATTTATATGGTCATAATATTGAAGGTATAAATGAGCTAAAGAGGGTGGTGGTGGACGTTTCGCTAGACCATCCCCAAATGAAATTTTAAATTTCTTACCGTCATTCCTTTGTATGTCATTTGCATGAATTTTTTTTTATCTTTAATTTTTAAAACTCTCATGGGTAGGCCGGTGAGACGTCACCATTTGTGATTATTTAATACGATAATCATATAAAATAGTAAATACCACGATAGGTACTAATCTCAATGCGTTAGTAAATTATTGAACGTGATATAAAACTATATAGTAAAACCAGTAACCACTCAATATTCTTGTATAAAGAATTGTATAATTTTGTCCGTTAACTTAAATTGTAACGTTTGATATTCTAGGGTATTTTACCACACATAAACAAATTATTTTTTAAATTTTGTTGGTCAACTACTCTAACTATAATCAGCTCAGCCCAATAGTTGGTTAATAATTTTGTATAATTTTTCCCATTATGACTACCGGTTTACTATTGTAACATTTGTACCTACCAGCTTCCACGATTATTAAACTGAATATTTGTATGCTATACCTACTGAAATTAGCTTCAAAGAAAATGACGACAAAAATAATCATCTATATACCTTTAGGGTACCTTATTATAATATTGTCAATTATGTGCTTGATTTTAAAGTAATGTAATACCATAATATTTTACCTAATTGATTTACTAGTAAATGGGCTGGTGAGACGTGCCTATGTTGGTAATAAAACATACTAAATGTTTTTATCGGCCTGAATGATTTGTTGTTGAAATTTCCATTTATCCTCCCCATAAGCGAATTTTTTTAGAGTCTTGTCCAACTGCAAAAGATTAAACGTATCAGTCAATAGCTCTCGTTTCACTATTTTTTCGATCGACGTGTCCGTGTGAAAATCTGGTGAACGATTAACCTAAGCACAATTCAGCAATTTTATTTATTAAATAAAAACGTTCGGGTGTTAAAAAAAAAAATTACACATCAATTATGTAACAATATTACATATATCTGACTTCCAAGAGTACTTGAAATACTTTTCAAATACTTTATTTTATTTTATTTTTCTTCTAGTTTGCTAAATTAATGTTGTAATTACTGATTTAAAATTGTCGTGATACATTCACCTAGGTATAATTTGAACTTTTTGTACCATTTTCAATTGTATACTGAAAAATGAAAATTAATAAAACTTGTTATATTATATAAATTCGTTAATAGTAGGTACCTAATTAAACGGTTGTTAATGAAATATAAATTATGTGGATATACAGAGCAATTAAAATAAATCATTCCCAAAAAAATTTGTTTTTCATTATTTTATACGGATATTTGAAGATAAAAATAAGTTACAATGTACCGTCACTTTTTAGAATAAAAACAGACGGCACATAGACAGTAAGTTCTTCTTTATGCACACAGGGATTATGCTTATAGCTTATGGATTTGTCTTCGAGTTAAAATTCTATAGGTATATAATTATAATTTTGGTTTTTGTAATTTCGTTTTTGTATAATTAATAATTATTATTATACAGAATACAGAGTGATTTTTAAGCATGTTCACCGTATTTTTTTTACTTAAGTTGTACAATTTTATATTCAAATTCTGATTTTTAGAATTTTTAAATACATTTAAAGATTTTGGAATACTTTAGATTTTTTATACAAACTTCCATTTTTCAAATAGGAATCCTCTCTTTTAACTTTTAATTACTCAGTATTTTTTTATTTTTTTTTTTGAGAATTTTGATTATTCTAAATCAAAATTTGAACTACTAGTTTTTGAGTAATATAACTTTGTGTACCCAATAATGATTATACGTATATGGAAAATGGCTAAGAAGATTCAGGGGCTTAGATGATTTGAAAATGAAATGTTAGTAGTCAGTACTAACTACCATTTATCTATTAAGATAAATAATTTGTAAAAATTATTAAATACCTAGGTATACTGAATGGTAAACATAGGTACTACATTTAATATAAGCTACTTATAGTTTTCTATTGTAATACCATATTTAAGAATTATTATTCTTAATATAAACATTTTAATAATTCAGCAACTACTTGTTAGAATTTTGATTTAGATACATCTACATTTACAAGAACATCATCGGCTAAATAATTTGCAGTAAAAAAGGAGATTATCATTTGAAAACTAGAAGTCTGAATGGCTACAGGACACTCTTTAACTGTAGTATCAAAAATATTAAGAATTTTAATATATGGTCTTTAGGTAAACCTACAAATTCTAAAAATCAGAATTTGAATAAATGTATTTTTAAATGAAAAAAGGTGGTAAGCATTTTTTCACTAAAATGTCTAGTAAATTTTGTATTTTATTATGAGGCTCTTTAAAAAACTGATCCGTGGGCCTTTGGTGCGCCAGGCCGACACTGGTCGTCCATAATAATTTGGGTTGTTTATTTGATCAAAATATAGTTCTAGTAGACATATTTTGGACCGGGTTACTGTGGTTGATCCAGTCTAACCTTTCATATTTTAAACATTTTATTAGAAGTATAATTGACCACCACTGTAACGGTACATCAACATAATGTCTAATGTCTCTCCAATTTATGATAACAAGTCTTGGTAACGTGGTATATTAATAAGGTAACCATAGGCCACAGCGTTTAGCCAATTAAAATGCTAGGATTTTAATTTGAGTTGTTTAATTATGTGGAAGACACGATAAAGGCCTATATACTCGCTTTAATCTCGAACCAAGTTCTAAATATTTCTGCCAAGATCACATGCAGGTCAAATAAACAAAAACAACGAATTATGTACGGCATGGTTGAGTGTATAAAGGCAATTTTACGAATATTTAACATATACCAATTGTATAGTAGGTATCCGTAGTGTGTTTTAGACAACCGAAAATGTATCTAGATGTGATAGCAGAAAATAATTTAATTGTTGTCTAGATAACGCACTTAAAATATGTATCTACCTAGATGAATATGATATATAATATATTTTTATATACATGTAAAACAGCTGATTTAAAACTTACAATTGTAAATAAATGTGTCTTAAATACGATTACCCTGTTGACTGCAGCGAGAATGAACAGTAAAGGTACATATACTACAAAATAACTAGCTAGAGAAAACGCTCGTAATAAATATATAAATAAAAAAACTTATAGAAGATAAAAATAAAATTGATTAAAATATATACTACGGTCTAGGCTTAGAAAAATGCCCAAGAAAAATGAACATCTACACCACATTAAAAAAAAGGTTTCATAAAAACATAAAATTAAAAAGCTCTTAGTTACTTTTAGTTATTTGAATACTTTTTTTTTTAAATTATTGATACTTTTAGTTATTACTATTTCTAGATAAATTTTTATATTTAGATGCAATTATCTAGATAATTCACAATACTTACTGTTGTAATATTCATTTAGCAATTAGTTAAGACGAATTCTGATTATTATTAATATTATTACTATCAAATCGAAGCAGTTACGGTAATGATAATAATATTCGCAACATTATTAATTTAACATAATTTAGTTATAACGTTAAGCAAGTTTTCGGTGTTGTTATAAATGCCTATATAAAATAGTATGTTTATAGTTGAAAGCGTGTGGGTGGTAATATATTATATACATATACTTAATTTGCAGACTTTCTGTAGGTAGTGAGATTCCCTTAGCTTAGGTGTATAGTGTATTATACTTAAGTGTACACCGACCGTACGCTGCACCTTGACAAGAACGGCGGTTAATGTCATTATTACAATAACGATAATTATTATTATTTACCTCAAACAATTCCACTCAATCCACTGTGAATGCAACCGACATATTATCAGGTAACATACTATTACCATTAGTGGTGCGGATAATATTATACATATAATATTTACCTGCAACAATAATAATAAAAATAATGTTCTTCGGCGAACCGAAATACTGCCAATATACAGAAAAATGTTTATTATGATACAATACGCGGGCTGATTCACCAAGCATGCTCGCCCACTATTTTTTCTTCAACGAAGTATTTATTTAAAATCAGATTTTTAGAATTTTTAAAATATACTTACTTAAAGATCGTATTTTCAAATTCTCGAAATTTTTTTATTACTTAAATGGTATCCTGTGGAAACACAAACATTTGTTTTTCAAATAACCCCCCCCCTCCAATTTTCACTGTAAATTGTTTAGTGGATATATTATTTTTTATTTACCTAATTCAAAATTCAAACGAGTAGGTAGTGAGTTTTTCAGTTATTAAAATATTTGATCTAAGGATATTTGTAGTTAGGAAAATTGGTTTTACAAAAATATGTTTGCGATCTAGTATTTATTATACTTAAACTTATTTTTATAAATATTGATGGATGAATATTAATAACTAACATTTTAAAATGTCCCCAATATCTTCTAAAGCTATCATCACGGATCTATTAATTGTCCTTAGTACACCAAGTTAAATAACTCAAAAACTAAACTTTCAAATTTCGATTCTGATACGTCAACATTTTCAAAACAATTATCGGTTAAATAATTATTAGTAGAAAAGGGGTGCTCTCATAATTTAATTTGAAAAACAGAAGATTTGTGTCTTCATGGGACACCGTAGTATAATATCTACATAAAATTGAAAATATTATGGTATTTTAGTATATTATTTAAAAAGCTTATAAGACTGATTTTGAATAACTTACTGCATTATTAGAGGAAAAAAGGGGGTGAGCACTGAGCATGCACGACTAATCACCCTTTGTAGATGAACATATTTACCATATACTATTGAGAACTAATAGAATAATTAATAATTATCTATTGCGTATGCCTTCTCTGAGTAATGACCCTCAAGTAGGTAGTACCCACAATCTCAAGAATTCGAAAATAATATGGTGTTAAAGTATGTATTTATTTAAAAATTCCAAAAGTCAGGTTTTGAATAACTGCACTGTTCGTGGGGGAAAAAAGGGTTAGCATGCTACGTGAATCACGCTGTATAACCTGAAATTTCGGCCGTGTAGTGGCAATTTGCTCTTCAAACTATCGTTTTAAAATCGGTCGGTTAAGTTACACGCGTGCTACAATAATAATAATAATAATAATAATAATAATAACAATAGTAATAATTGTATTTACACATACGCGCGTTAACACATAATCACTTATTGCTCGTGAACACGAGCATGACCGAATTAATAGTGCCTAATATCAATCGCTTTGCGTAAGTACTCACTTCCGGCATTAATATTTTACCACTAACGAATTAATGTAAATCCGGTCTTCAATTATATTATTATTATTATATTATCGTGAACCGTTCGGCGGGGATTTGTTGTTTTTATACGCTCGCGCGCGAAAACGTTACACAATTTGCACTTTAGATAATAGTTTATACCAACGATGTGTATATATATATATATATTACATTATATTCTGACGGGTTTGTTTCATCGGATTGTTTAAAATATTAATCAAAAATAATTGCTTTTAACGTCGTTCGATGTATTAATAGGAGTCCATAAAGCTGAAACACAATATTGTTTACTGGTGTCGCACAATGGCATATCGATTATATTTACAGCGGCACTGCAGCGGGTAGTCATCGCTCATCATTACCAAAGTTGAGTATACTGCATGTATATAATATGTACTATATACTATGTATATACATATTATATATATATATATAGGTATACAGAATCGTTTATATTCTCTAAAATACAATAGCAGAAAAATCATTAGTTAGCAATTAAAAACTTTGTTTACCCAGAAAATTTGATACAATACACACACACAAAGAGTATAACAATTTATTATTCTGCAGACCACATATTCTATATAACAATATATATATATATATATATAGTAGGTACCTCGATATAATGTCAGAAAATTAATGAATATCGTCTTACAGAGCAGGAAAAACGCAAAAATCCACATCGGACACTAAAATTGTACATCTGTAACTATATAGTTCAAAACATCACTGTAGACTGTTAAATAGCCGATGTAGGAGATGAGTGTTCGGCGAGTACCTATAAATTCTACTTACCTATAAGCGTACTTACGCTATTACCTACTTACGTGTAGCCACAAGGCTATACGTACATATATTTAATTTTAAAACATTGAACCCAATTTAACTTTTTTGTATTCCTATGAACTTCTAATGTTCTTTATGTATTGTAGAGTTTTTTTGTAATCCTGGTAAAATATGATCTTAAAAATTAAATTATAGGTACATAGGTTATTTATTACACTAGTATACACAAAAATACAGTAGTATTTAATATATAGTAGGTACCTATGGTATATTTAATTATATGAAATATTTTTTTTTTATATGAGTATGTATCGCTGTTTTTAATTTATATATGTTGAAACATAATATTATGTATCATGTACATCTATAACAACAGACAACTATCAATATTAAGTGACACTAAAATAACACTTGTTATATAAACGTAATTATTGTTTGTATATTTTGTAGGAAATATTTTCTGACTAATAATGTAGTACTATTCCATTTAAAATAATTAATATTACCTAGTCATTAAAAACAAATAGGAACCTACTCACATGATATTATACTCACAGTTAAACTAGCTGGGTATTTACAACATTAATTTACCATTGAGAAATCTTACTTTTAAAAATATATTAAAATAAAATATGTATAATTTTTAAGTTAGGTATCAATTTTTCACGTATTACTATACGTTCATACGGATTACGGACAATGTGGTTTTCTTTCAAATAATAATTCTGCAAACCAATTACCTATAGTGTTTATGATAATACATATATATAGTTGCTACTAGCTGGTAAAGTGGTACATATTATGTTATGATGTCAGAAAATTAATAGATATCGTCTTAACAGTTACCGAGTAAGAAAAATATGAAAATTCACAACAAACTCCAAATTTGTATAATGTATATACTTAGGTAGTTCAAAACGTCATTATGGTCTTTTAAAAAGCCGATAAAGGAGATGAGGAGCTTGGTAAGTACTTACATATAAATTTTATTTACCTATACACATTTGCTTTTAAAATGTTCAACCCAATTTAACTTTTTTGTATCCCTATGAACTTTTAAGATTGTTTGTGTTTTGTACAAAATGTATGCTATTGCAAATAAACCTGGTAAAAAAAATCAAATTAATGTAAACTAAATACCTACCCTTAGTATTTAACAATTTTTTTTTGTGTCTTTTATCACTTTTTGGGGCAGTAAAATATTTTAAATTTTTATATCAGCATCTTTTTTTGGTAAAAAACTATATCTACTAAAATTTCCCACTTACAAGTAGTTATTAAAATCGCCAGGAAAAACCAAAAAAAATAAATTTAAGAAAACTGGAGAATTTTACTCAAAACCAGTTTTAGAAAAAATCAATTTTGTTTCTTGGTGAAACTAATAACCGTTCATTAAATTTTCAGGAAGTGCTTATATGATAATTTCCCATACGTGATATTTTGACTCTTTTTAAGCTATTTATGTGTGGTCTAAGCCATTTCAGTTTTTATTAATTTTGAAAAATTGTTGTTGATAAAACATTTTTTACTCTATAAAACAACTTAATGATTTAATACAAAGTTTCTCATAAGATTTGCTACATTTAACAAAAATAAAAGTTTACCGGAAAGTTAAGTTAATTTTTTATGAAGTTAAAATTTTCTACGCATTGAATATTAGCTCCGTTTTGTCAGCATTCAAATTTTAATACCAAACCCTCACAGGATTAGGTACTTTTGTATACGTCACAACATCAAACACGAGAAAAATCGTGCTGGAGAAACGCGAAAAAAAAAATAAAAAATTTGAATGAACATAATTTTAGATTGAATAGTTATCGCAGTACTTTTTTTAAGTACACCGAAGTTACAATAAAATAACAATTTTGTACGCTTCCCCCCAAAATAGAAAAAATTAGTATTTTCTATTTTTATTGAACATATTGAGATTGATCCATACACACAAGTTTTAGAAAAAAATAAGCTTTTATTATAGAAAATAGACATATGTGGACTTTACCTTTTACCAAGGTCATATCATTGTCTACTGTACTTCAGGGCCGAGGAGAGTGAAACCCGGGCTCGAGAGAAATACCTTTCGGGCCCACTATTTTTGACCACCAACATTAACTTTGTCAGGTTACTGTTGTCTGTTAGGAGTAGGATTTTCGCTGTGTTCATCAAAATCTTATTTCTAATTGTTTCTTTAGTTTAAAAAAAAAAAGGTCCACCCTTCTCGTCGGCCTACTGTACCTAAACCTAATAATGATACAAATTCCGATAAAATATATCGGACGTAGAAAGTATATTTAATTTCTCTCATACGGTCAGTAGCTACCTTATAGCATTAAAATTCATTACTTATACGCATTTTATTTTCCTTTTGTTATCTATGAGATAGTAGTACAACATTTTATTTCTTAACCGTATAACATTTTACAAAAAAAAAGTACAAAAAACTGTAAAGGTTTGGTATTAGATTCGAAAATGGCAGTGCTGGCGAAACGTAGCTTTAATATTCACCCGATTTTTTGGTTTAATTATTTTGTTGTAATTAAAAATCGAATAACCATAAACATTTGAATAGCATTTTTGATCTGTTAGGTTTTCTCGCACCAGCGCTCGTCAAGGGCAAAATATTTCTCAGGCCAGTATGGCAATTGAAAATTTATTAGGATACGCCGTTACAAGAGAACCTTCAAATTAAATGGTGTTCATACTAAGAAAATTTACGAATTCTCAATAAATTTGACAATATCACATAAAAGTATATTATTTAACATAAGTAAAAAAAATGAAATGCATAGCTTCTGTGGTTAGAGATTATATTAACAGAGGTCTATGGGGCCTGTATTTACGTCTGCTTATCAGGACATGATGGGACTTGGCATTCACGATTGTTGCGTTGGAATACTCAAGTAGCTCCACTCAAGGGTGTAACTATTTTCCGTTTAGAGCTAAATAGGACACATTTATTGGTATAGTTGGTTGTCAAAATTTCTGATGCATGGAAAATAAACTCACAAGAATTTCAATTCTGCACAGACTCCTACATGGTTGAATTATCCTGGCGGAATAGTGATTCTATGCGTCTATAAATGTATGTATTGAATAGAGTCACACAAATACTGGAGGTTTCCAGTAATTCTCAATGACGACATGTATCGACAAATGAAAACTCTGCCGACCTAATCGTCTATAGTATGGATTCTATACAATAAATTAATAAGCTGGTGTTGCCACATTGTTAAGCATAACCATGTAATAAATTAGGTAGTTAGGAATTTTACAAACGATATTATTAATTTTGAGAAGTCCAAAATTACGATGCATATATTTGATAAAATATATTATGAAACGTTAAATAAACAATACATGGAAACTAAACTCACAAGAATTTCAACTCTGGACTGACTCCATGATTGAATTAACCTGGCTGAATAGCGACTCTAGCCGTCTAAAAACGTATGTATTAAATAGAGTCACAAATATACTTAAGGTTTCCAGTCCTTCTCAATGACGACATGTACGGAAAAATGAAAACCCTCCCGACATAATCTCTCGTGGAATAAGAGCTCAAGAGGCTAATGAAAATAAAATAATAGCGTGAGCCTTAGACGGCTAAGATACATCGTCTATAGTATAGACTCTATACAATAAATTAATATAATAATTAATAAATCAATCAGCTGGGGTTGCCAAGCTGTTACACATGACCATGTAATAAATTAGGTATTCGGGAATTTTACAAATGATATTATTAATTTTAAGAAATACAAAATTACAATGCTTATATTCGATATAATATGTTATGAAACATTCAATAAATAGTATGGTTTATTTAACAAACATTAAAAACCATACAAAATATTTGAATATTTATTTATGAATATTACAAATTATTAATTTAGTATTAATAAACGACAACGTGACACATTCAGTGCTAAAATAATATGATGACCTGATTTATCCTCTTTAAATCCGGCCCATCATAGAACTAAAGTGTGTTTCCGCTTGTGTATCGTCAAATTGCCACATTCAGAAATTACTTATGGCATAGATCGTACGTAAATGGTTTCTCACCAGTGTGGGTCCGTCGATGTCTTGTCAAATGACCACTTTGACTGAACGACATGTTACATACATCGCATGCGTATGGTTTCTCGCCCGTGTGAGTCCTATGGTGATTCGATAAAGTGTAACTTGTAGCAAATGATTTGTCACATACATCGCACGCAAATGGTTTCTCACCAGTGTGGGTCCGACGATGTCTTGTCAATGTGCTACTTTCAGTAAACGTCTTTTCGCATACATCGCACGCAAATGGTTTCTCGCCAGTGTGGGTTCGTTGATGTATTGTCAATGTGTTACTTCCAGCAAACGTCTTTTCGCATACATCGCACGCAAATGGTTTCTCGCCAGTGTGGGTTCGTTGATGTATTGTCAATGTGTTACTTCCAGCAAACGTCTTTTCGCATACATCGCATGCGTAAGGTTTCTCGCCTGTGTGAGTCCGATGATGATACGTTAATGTGCCACTTGTAGCAAACGATTTGTCACATATATCACACGCAAAAGGCTTCTCCCCAGTGTGGGTCCGACGATGATACGTTAATGTGTCACTCGCAGCAAACGATTTGTCACATATATCACACGCAAAAGGCTTCTCCCCAGTGTGGGTCCGACGATGATACGTTAATGTGTCACTTGTAGCAAACGATTTGTTACATATATCACACGCAAAAGGCTTCTCACCAGTATGGATCCGTCGATGTCTTGTCAAATGACCACTTTGATTGAACGACATGCCACATACATCACATGCGTATAGTTTCTCGCCAGTGTGGGTCCGACGATGTCTTGTCAAATTACAACTTTGACTGAACGACATATCGCATACATCGCATGCGTATGGTTTCTCGCCCGTGTGAGTCCGACGGTGACATGTCAATGTGCTACTTTCAGCAAACGTCTTTTCGCATACATCGCATGCGTAAGGTTTCTCGCCTGTGTGAGTCCGATGATGATACGTTAATGTGCCACTTGTAGCAAACGATTTGTCACATATATCACACGCAAAAGGCTTCTCCCCAGTGTGGGTCCGACGATGTCTTGTCAAATTACAACTTTGACTGAATGACATATCGCATACATCGCATGCGTATGGTTTCTCGTCCGTGTGAGTCCGATGGTGACACGTCAATATGCTACTTTCAGTAAACGTCTTTTCGCATACATCGCACGCAAATGGTTTCTCACCCGTGTGGGTACGTCGATGAGTAGTCAAATACCCACTTTGACTAAAAGACATGTCGCATACATCGCATGTGTAAGCTTTCATCTTCATATACGTCCGCTCGTGTGTCGTCATTATGCGTCTACAAGTTATTAATTTATAACCATCATCACACGAGTACCCACTGTTTCTTGATTGAACAACCTGCAGTTAATTCACCAAAATATTGCTGGCATAGAGAGTATTATATTGGATTCTTCTAAACTATAGGTATTGTTATTATATTACACATTTACAACAAACAACTTAGTTGTATTGTGTTTATAACAACAAGTATTGATTTTACGCAAAATGACCGTCCTGGTTACTACACATAACTATTCTGGTTTTACCTAATTGATTTAATTAATTTACGATCGCAAACCGGTAAGATTAAACCATCAGTAGCTCCCTGTGGCCTGTTTATTACATTAGGATTTTCCATTAATGATTAAATTTTCAACATATTTTGACTCTTTTTGAGCTATTTATGGATATTTTTAGCTCTTTAGTTTTTTTTATCTATAACTATCGATAAACAATATTTATTTTTGGTTTATAATGCTTGATATTTGAAATAATATTCCTCACAAGTTACTAGTAATATCAGAAAAAAATATTGAAGATATATATCCAAAAATTTTTTAAAAGCATTTGAAGTAAGAATTTTTAAAAATGTATAGGAAATTACAAGCATTTGTCTATTATTTGGTATCTAGTTTTAATGTTCAAGACGTTGAAATTTTAAAGCTGAGATTGAAAAATTAAAACAAGGTTTCTGATAAATAATAGGCATGTACTAAAACCACATAATTCCGGTAAGTGGATGCCGCCTTCTGTGCAGTAGGTTGCAAGTGTATCTCTGTAATGGATGGTGTTTAATTTGAATTCAATGATATAAAATATCATTGTATAAGAAAAACGATTCTGAGCGTAAAACTGTCAGTCAACCTATGATATTACTAAGTATATTTGATGATATTATTGTGAATTAAGTAATTTTCATAAAACCTATTTATGTTGAACCTTGTTTTAAATTTTCAATTCTTAGCTATAAATGTTCAACGTTTTTTTTAAAATTTAACTACAAAATAATTATTATATTTTAAATTTGAAAAATTTTGTCAAAATTCGAACTAATATGCTTTAAAAATAATTGTGCCTATATATTTTTAATATTTTTATTGTAAAACTATATCAGAAGCCTTGAATTAAATTTTCACCCTTTTTTAGCCAACAATTAAAATTTTATTGGTATTTATAGAAAAAAAATTAAAAATGTAAATTTCAAATTGTCCATTTACAGCTCAAAATGAGTCAAAATATTTTCAAAATTTAATGGTATATATAAAATGAAAATATAAAAATTCAGTCAAATTTTCATGCATCTACAGTTGTTCATTTTTGATTTACAACAAAATAAGATAATCTCAACATGAGAAATCGGGTTGTAAAAATCTTCAGACGCTCATAAAAATTCAATTTTATTTTCTTGTAGATTATTTTTTTTCGATTAAGGTAGACATACTTATAAAAAATCTTAAGAAATTTCGGTTTTGGTTTCGGTTTTGTATACTGGTTTCTAAAGTATTTTCAGGGGACTATGTCGTCTATACAATTATCATTTCTTTGTTCCGTATTGTCAATAATTGTCATATATAGTATTTGCTAGAAACTTTAATTCATGTCATTACTATTTATAAAGCAACTAATAATTTTGCGAATAATGAAATGTTTATCAACAAAATTAATTATGATCTC